>NC_090654.1:43517627-43694087 GCF_040937935.1 Hyperolius riggenbachi
AGAATAGAACTCAGGGGCATATTTAAAATGATTTAAATATACCCCCAAATTCTACTTATGGCCTCCTCCTCCCCTACAGCCATACCAAGCCTCACCAAAAAGGTAAAAAGCATAAGAGTGCAAACAAAACAAAGAAAATGCTGGCCGACAATTGCCATTCCAGAAATACCAATAGCACTATTAAAGACCCAGAACTGTGATTTACATGTTCATCGCAGTGCTGTTACTAATGACAAAAAGGAAACAAATTGATTTTTAGATCGAAAAGTGCTGTATAAGGGCCCTAATTAGTTGTTCTCTTCTAAGATATTTTTATATTATTTTGTGGCACAGTACTTTAGGTAAGGTAATTCAAAATTATATTATCAGCCCGTCTTGGTCATGCCACAGGACGCCGGACCAATAGTTAACGCAAAATTATATTATCAGCCTATCACGCTCGTAACAGAAGGTAACTCAAAATTGTATTATCAGCCCGTCGCGCTCTTTCCACAGGGCGCCGGACCAAAAGCAAATGTAACTAATGTAATTAAAAATTACATTTTCAGGCCGGCACGCTCCTACCACAGGGCGCTGGACCAAAAGGTAACTCAAAATTATATTATCAGCCCGTCACGCACCTACTAAAGGGCGCCGGACCAAAAGATAACTCAAAATTTTATTATCGGCCCGTCGCGCTCTTTCAACAGGGCGCCGGACCAAAAGCAAATGTTATTAATGTAACTAAAGATCAAATTTTCAGCCTGTCGTGCTCTACCACAGGGCGCCAGACCAAACGGTAACTCCAACTTTTATTATCAGCCCGTCGCGCTCTTTCCACAGGGCGCCGGACCAAAAGGTAACTCAAAATTATATTATCAGCTCGTTTGAGAATGGCATCTCAACTGCCAACAAAATACTGAACGCATTGCACAAATTGCTGCAACCTAAAGAGTAGAACTCAGGGGCATATTTAAAATGATTTAAATATACCCCCAAATTCTACTTAGGGCCTCCTCCTCCCCTACAGCCATACCAAGCCTCACCAAAAAGGTAAAAAGAGTGCAAACAAAACAAAGAAAATGCTGGCCGACAATTGCCATTCCAGAAATACCAATAGCACTAGCAAAGACCCAGAACTGTGATTTACATGTTCATCGCAGTGCTGTTACTAATGACAAAAAGGAAACAAACCGATTTTTAGATCGAAAAGTGCTGTATAAGGGCCCTAATTAGTTGTTCTCTTCTAAGATATTCTTATATTATTTTGTGGCACAGTACTTTAGGTAAGGTAATTCAAAATTATATTATCAGCCCGTCTTGGTCATGCCACAGGACGCCGGACCAATAGTTAACGCAAAATTATATTATCAGCCTATCACGCTCGTAACAGAAGGTAACTCAAAATTGTATTATCAGCCCGTCGCGCTCTTTCCACAGGGCGCCGGACCAAAAGCAAATGTTATTAATGTAACTAAAAATCACATTTTCAGCCTGTCGTGCTCCTACCACAGGGCGCCAGACCAAACGGTAACTCCAACTTTTATTATCAGCCCGTCGCGCTCTTTCCACAGGGCGCCGGACCAAAAGGTAACTCAAAATTATATTATCAGCTCGTTTGAGAATGGCATCTCAACTGCCAACAAAATACTGAACGCATTGCACAAATTGCTGCAACCTAAAGAGTAGAACTCAGGGGCATATTTAAAATGATTTAAATATACCCCCAAATTCTACTTATGGCCTCCTCCTCCCCTACAGCCATACCAAGCCTCACCAAAAAGGTAAAAAGCATAAGAGTGCAAACAAAACAAAGAAAATGCTGGCCGACAATTGCCATTCCAGAAATACCAATAGCACTAGCAAAGACCCAGAACTGTGATTTACATGTTCATCGCAGTGCTGTTACTAATGACAAAAAGGAAACGAACCGATTTTTAGATCGAAAAGTGCTGTATAAGGGCCCTAATTAGTTGTTCTCTTCTAAGATATTTTTATATTATTTTGTGGCACAGTACTTTAGGTAAGGTAATTCAAAATTATATTATCAGCCCGTCTTGGTCATGCCACAGGACGCCGGACCAATAGTTAACGCAAAATTATATTATCAGCCTATCACGCTCGTAACAGAAGGTAACTCAAAATTGTATTATCAGCCCGTCGCGCTCTTTCCACAGGGCGCCGGACCAAAAGCAAATGTAACTAATGTAATTAAAAATTAAATTTTCAGGCCGGAACGCTCCTACCACAGGGCGCCGGACCAAAAGGTAACTCAAAATTATATTATCAGCTCGTTTGAGAATGGCATCTCAACTGCCAACAAAATACTGAACGCATTGCACAAATTGCTGCAACCTAAAGAGTAGAACTCAGGGGCATATTTAAAATGATTTAAATATACCCCCAAATTCTACTTAGGGCCTCCTCCTCCCCTACAGCCATACCAAGCCTCACCAAAAAGGTAAAAAGAGTGCAAACAAAACAAAGAAAATGCTGGCCGACAATTGCCATTCCAGAAATACCAATAGCACTAGCAAAGACCCAGAACTGTGATTTACATGTTCATCGCAGTGCTGTTACTAATGACAAAAAGGAAACAAACCGATTTTTAGATCGAAAAGTGCTGTATAAGGGCCCTAATTAGTTGTTCTCTTCTAAGATATTTTTATATTATTTTGTGGCACAGTACTTTAGGTAAGGTAATTCAAAATTATATTATCAGCCCGTCTTGGTCATGCCACAGGACGCCGGACCAATAGTTAACGCAAAATTATATTATCAGCCTATCACGCTCGTAACAGAAGGTAACTCAAAATTGTATTATCAGCCCGTCGCGCTCTTTCCACAGGGCGCCGGACCAAAAGCAAATGTAACTAATGTAATTAAAAATTAAATTTTCAGGCCGGAACGCTCCTACCACAGGGCGCCGGACCAAAAGGTAACTCAAAATTATATTATCAGCTCGTTTGAGAATGGCATCTCAACTGCCAACAAAATACTGAACGCATTGCACAAATTGCTGCAACCTAAAGAGTAGAACTCAGGGGCATATTTAAAATGATTTAAATATACCCCCAAATTCTACTTAGGGCCTCCTCCTCCCCTACAGCCATACCAAGCCTCACCAAAAAGGTAAAAAGAGTGCAAACAAAACAAAGAAAATGCTGGCCGACAATTGCCATTCCAGAAATACCAATAGCACTAGCAAAGACCCAGAACTGTGATTTACATGTTCATCGCAGTGCTGTTACTAATGACAAAAAGGAAACAAACCGATTTTTAGATCGAAAAGTGCTGTATAAGGGCCCTAATTAGTTGTTCTCTTCTAAGATATTTTTATATTATTTTGTGGCACAGTACTTTAGGTAAGGTAATTCAAAATTATATTATCAGCCCGTCTTGGTCATGCCACAGGACGCCGGACCAATAGTTAACACAAAATTATATTATCAGCCTATCACGCTCCTAACAGAAGGTAACTCAAAATTGTATTATCAGCCCGTCGCGCTCTTTCCACAGGGCGCCGGACCAAAAGCAAAATGTAACTAATGTAACTAAAAATTACATTTTCAGGCCGTCACGCTCCTACCACAGGGCGCTGGACCAAAAGTTAACTCAAAATTATATTATCAGCCCGTCGTGCACCTACTAAAGGGCGCCGGACCAAAAGATAACTCAAAATTTTATTATCAGCCCGTCGCGCTCTTTCCACAGGGCGCCGGACCAAAACCAAATGTAACTAATGTAATTAAAAATTACATTTTCAGGCCGTCACGCTCCTACCACAGGGCGCTGGACCAAAAGGTAACTCAAAATTATATTATCAGCCCGTCGCGCACCTACTAAAGGGCGCCGGACCAAAAGATAACTCAAAATTTTATTATCGGCCCGTCGCGATCTTTCCACAGGGCGCCGGACCAAAAGCAAATGTTATTAATGTAACTAAAAATCACATTTTTAGCCTGTCGTGCTCCTACCACAGGGCGCCAGACCAAACGGTAACTCCAACTTTTATTATCAGCCCGTCGCGCTCTTTCCACAGGGCGCCGGACCAAAAGGTAACTCAAAATTATATTATCAGCTCGTTTGAGAATGGCATCTCAACTGCCAACAAAATACTGAACACATTGCACAAATTGCTGCAACCTAAAGAGTAGAACTCAGGGGCATATTTAAAATGATTTAAATATACCCCCAAATTCTACTTATGGCCTCCTCCTCCCCTACAGCCATACCAAGCCTCACCAAAAAGGTAAAGCATAAGAGTGCAAACAAAACAAAGAAAATGCTGGCCGACAATTGCCATTCCAGAAATACCAATAGCACTAGCAAAGACCCCGAACTGTGATTTACATGTTCATCGCAGTGCTGTTACTAATGACAAAAAGGAAACAAATCGATTTTTAGATCGAAAAGTGCTGTATAAGGGCCCTAATTAGTTGTTCTCTTCTAAGATAGTTTTATATTATTTTGTGGCACAGTACTTTAGGTAAGGTAATTCAAAATTATATTATCAGCCCGTCTTGGTCATGCCACAGGACGCCGGACCAATAGTTAACACAAAATTATATTATCAGCCTATCACGCTCCTAACAGAAGGTAACTCAAAATTGTATTATCAGCCCGTCGCGCTCTTTCCACAGGGCGCCGGACCAAAAGCAAAATGTAACTAATGTGACTAAAAATTAACTTTTCAGGACGTCACGCTCCTGCCACAGGGCGCTGGACCAAAAGTTAACTCAAAATTATATTATCAGCCCGTCGTGCACCCACTAAAGGGCGCCGGACCAAAAGATAACTCAAAATTTTATTCTCAGCCCGTCGCGCTCTTTCCACAGGGCGCCGGACCAAAAGCAAATGTAACTAATGTAATTAAAAATTACATTTTCAGGCCGTCACGCTCCTACCACAGGGCGCTGGACCAAAAGGTAACTCAAAATTATATTATCAGCCCGTCGCGCACCTACTAAAGGGCGCCGGACCAAAAGATAACTAAAAATTTTATTATCGGCCCGTCGCGCTCTTTCCACAGGGCGCCGGACCAAAAGCAAATGTTATTAATGTAACTAAAAATCACATTTTCAGCCTGTCGTGCTCCTACCACAGGGCGCCAGACCAAACGGTAACTCCAACTTTTATTATCAGCCCGTCGTGCTCTTTCCACAGGGCGCCGGGCCAAAAGGTAACTCAAAATTATATTATCAGCTCGTTTGAGAATGGCATCTCAACTGCCAACAAAATACTGCACGCATTGCACAAATTGCTGCAACCTAAAGAGTAGAACTCAGGGGCATATTTAAAATGATTTAAATATCCCCAAATTCTACTTAGGGCCTCCTCCTCCCCTACAGCCATACCAAGCCTCACCAAAAAGGTAAAAAGCATAAGAGTGCAAACAAAACAAAGAAAATGCTGGCCGACAATTGCCATTCCAGAAATACCAATAGCACTAGCAAAGACCCAGAACTGTGATTTACATGTTCATCGCAGTGCTGTTACTAATGACAAAAAGGAAACAAACCGATTTTTAGATCGAAAAGTGCTGTATAAGGGCCCTAATTAGTTGTTCTCTTCTAAGATATTTTTATATTATTTTGTGGCACAGTACTTTAGGTAAGGTAATTCAAAATTATATTATCAGCCCGTCTTGGTCATGCCACAGGACGCCGGACCAATAGTTAACGCAAAATTATATTATCAGCCTATCACGCTCGTAACAGAAGGTAACTCAAAATTGTATTATCAGCCCGTCGCGCTCTTTCCACAGGGCGCCGGACCAAAAGCAAAATGTAACTAATGTAACTAAAAATTGCATTTTCAGGCCGTCACGCTCCTACCACAGGGCGCTGGACCAAAAGTTAACTCAAAATTATATTATCAGCCCGTCGTGCACCTACTAAAGGGCGCCGGACCAAAAGATAACTCAAAATTTTATTATCAGCCCGTCGCGCTCTTTCCACAGGGCGCCGGACCAAAAGCAAATGTTATTAATGTAACTAAAAATCACATTTTTAGCCTGTCGTGCTCCTACCACAGGGCGCCAGACCAAACGGTAACTCCAACTTTTATTATCAGCCCGTCGCGCTCTTTCCACAGGGCGCCGGACCAAAAGGTAACTCAAAATTATATTATCAGCTCGTTTGAGAATGGCATCTCAACTGCCAACAAAATACTGAACACATTGCACAAATTGCTGCAACCTAAAGAGTAGAACTCAGGGGCATATTTAAAATGATTTAAATATACCCCCAAATTCTACTTATGGCCTCCTCCTCCCCTACAGCCATACCAAGCCTCACCAAAAAGGTAAAGCATAAGAGTGCAAACAAAACAAAGAAAATGCTGGCCGACAATTGCCATTCCAGAAATACCAATAGCACTAGCAAAGACCCCGAACTGTGATTTACATGTTCATCGCAGTGCTGTTACTAATGACAAAAAGGAAACAAATCGATTTTTAGATCGAAAAGTGCTGTATAAGGGCCCTAATTAGTTGTTCTCTTCTAAGATAGTTTTATATTATTTTGTGGCACAGTACTTTAGGTAAGGTAATTCAAAATTATATTATCAGCCCGTCTTGGTCATGCCACAGGACGCCGGACCAATAGTTAACACAAAATTATATTATCAGCCTATCACGCTCCTAACAGAAGGTAACTCAAAATTGTATTATCAGCCCGTCACGCTCTTTCCACAGGGCGCCGGACCAAAAGCAAAATGTAACTAATGTGACTAAAAATTAACTTTTCAGGACGTCACGCTCCTGCCACAGGGCGCTGGACCAAAAGTTAACTCAAAATTATATTATCAGCCCGTCGTGCACCTACTAAAGGGCGCCGGACCAAAAGATAACTCAAAATTTTATTCTCAGCCCGTCGCGCTCTTTCCACAGGGCGCCGGACCAAAAGCAAATGTAACTAATGTAATTAAAAATTACATTTTCAGGCCGTCACGCTCCTACCACAGGGCGCTGGACCAAAAGGTAACTCAAAATTATATTATCAGCCCGTCGCGCACCTACTAAAGGGCGCCGGACCAAAAGATAACTAAAAATTTTATTATCGGCCCGTCGCGCTCTTTCCACAGGGCGCCGGACCAAAAGCAAATGTTATTAATGTAACTAAAAATCACATTTTCAGCCTGTCGTGCTCCTACCACAGGGCGCCAGACCAAACGGTAACTCCAACTTTTATTATCAGCCCGTCGTGCTCTTTCCACAGGGCGCCGGGCCAAAAGGTAACTCAAAATTATATTATCAGCTCGTTTGAGAATGGCATCTCAACTGCCAACAAAATACTGCACGCATTGCACAAATTGCTGCAACCTAAAGAGTAGAACTCAGGGGCATATTTAAAATGATTTAAATATCCCCAAATTCTACTTAGGGCCTCCTCCTCCCCTACAGCCATACCAAGCCTCACCAAAAAGGTAAAAAGCATAAGAGTGCAAACAAAACAAAGAAAATGCTGGCCGACAATTGCCATTCCAGAAATACCAATAGCACTAGCAAAGACCCAGAACTGTGATTTACATGTTCATCGCAGTGCTGTTACTAATGACAAAAAGGAAACAAACCGATTTTTAGATCGAAAAGTGCTGTATAAGGGCCCTAATTAGTAGTTCTCTTCTAAGATATTTTTATATTATTTTGTGGCACAGTACTTTAGGTAAGGTAATTCAAAATTATATTATCAACCCGTCTTGGTCATGCCACAGGACGCCGGACCAATAGTTAACGCAAAATTATATTATCAGCCTATCACGCTCGTAACAGAAGGTAACTCAAAATTGTATTATCAGCCCGTCGCGCTCTTTCCACAGGGCGCCGGACCAAAAGCAAAATGTAACTAATGTAACTAAAAATTACATTTTCAGGCCGTCACGCTCCTACCACAGGGCGCTGGACCAAAAGTTAACTCAAAATTATATTATCAGCCCGTCGTGCACCTACTAAAGGGCGCCGGACCAAAAGATAACTCAAAATTTTATTATCAGCCCGTCGCGCTCTTTCCACAGGGCGCCGGACCAAAAGCAAATGTAATTAGTGTAATTAAAAATTACATTTTCAGGCCGTCACGCTCATACCACAGGGCGCTGGACCAAAAGGTAACTCAAAATTATATTATCAGCCCGTCGCGCACCTACTAAAGGGCGCCGGACCAAAAGATAACTCAAAATTTTATTATCGGCCCGTCGCGCTCTTTCCACAGGGCGCCGGACCAAAAGCAAATGTTATTAATGTAACTAAAAATCACATTTTCAGCCTGTCGTGCTCCTACCACAGGGCGCCAGACCAAACGGTAACTCCAACTTTTATTATCAGCCCGTCGCGCTCTTTCCACAGGGCGCTGGACCAAAAGGTAACTCAAAATTATATTATCAGCTCGTTTGAGAATGGCATCTCAACTGCCAACAAAATACTGAACACATTGCACAAATTGCTGCAACCTAAAGAGTAGAACTCAGGGGCATATTTAAAATGATTTAAATATACCCCCAAATTCTACTTATGGCCTCCTCCTCCCCTACAGCCATACCAAGCCTCACCAAAAAGGTAAAAAGCATAAGAGTGCAAACAAAACAAAGAAAATGCTGGCCGACAATTGCCATTCCAGAAATACCAATAGCACTAGCAAAGACCCCGAACGGTGATTTACATGTTCATCGCAGTGCTGTTACTAATGACAAAAAGGAAACAAATCGATTTTTAGATCGAAAAGTGCTGTATAAGGGCCCTAATTAGTTGTTCTCTTCTAAGATATTTTTATATTATTTTGTGGCACAGTACTTTAGGTAAGGTAATTCAAAATTATGTTATCAGCCCGTCTTGGTCATGCCACAGGACGCCGGACCAATAGTTAACACAAAATTATATTATCAGCCTATCACGCTCCTAACAGAAGGTAACTCAAAATTGTATTATCAGCCCGTCGCGCTCTTTCCACAGGGCGCCGGACCAAAAGCAAATGTAACTAATGTAACTAAAAATTAACTTTTCAGGACGTCACGCTCCTGCCACAGGGCGCTGGACCAAAAGTTAACTCAAAATTATATTATCAGCCCGTCGTGCACCTACTAAAGGGCGCCGGACCAAAAGATAACTCAAAATTTTATTCTCAGCCCATCGCGCTCTTTCCACAGGGCGCCGGACCAAAAGCAAATGTAACTAATGTAATTAAAAATTACATTTTCAGGCCGTCACGCTCCTACCACAGGGCGCTGGACCAAAAGGTAACTCAAAATTATATTATCAGCACGTCGCGCACCTACTAAAGGGCGCCGGACCAAAAGATAACTCAATTTTATTATCGGCCCGTCGCGCTCTTTCCACAGGGCGCCGGACCAAAAGCAAATGTTATTAATGTAACTAAAAATCACATTTTCAGCCTTTCGTGCTCCTACCACAGGGCGCCAGACCAAACGGTAACTCCAACTTTTATTATCAGCCCGTCGCGCTCTTTCCACAGGGCGCCGGGCCAAAAGGTAACTCAAAATTATATTATCAGCTCGTTTGAGAATGGCATCTCAACTGCCAACAAAATACTGCACGCATTGCACAAATTGCTGCAACCTAAAGAGTAGAACTCAGGGGCATATTTAAAATGATTTAAATATCCCCAAATTCTACTTAGGGCCTCCTCCTCCCCTACAGCCATACCAAGCCTCACCAAAAAGGTAAAAAGCATAAGAGTGCAAACAAAACAAAGAAAATGCTGGCCGACAATTGCCATTCCAGAAATACCAATAGCACTAGCAAAGACCCCGAACTGTGATTTACATGTTCATCGCAGTGCTGTTACTAATGACAAAAAGGAAACAAACCGATTTTTAGATCGAAAAGTGCTGTATAAGGGCCCTAATTAGTTGTTCTCTTCTAAGATATTTTTATATTATTTTGTGGCACAGTACTTTAGGTAAGGTAATTCAAAATTATATTATCAGCCCGTCTTGGTCATGCCACAGGACGCCGGACCAATAGTTAACGCAAAATTATATTATCAGCCTATCACGCTCGTAACAGAAGGTAACTCAAAATTGTATTATCAGCCCGTCGCGCTCTTTCCACAGGGCGCCGGACCAAAAGCAAAATGTAACTAATGTAACTAAAAATTACATTTTCAGGCCGTCACGCTCCTACCACAGGGCGCTGGACCAAAAGTTAACTCAAAATTATATTATCAGCCCGTCGTGCACCTACTAAAGGGCGCCGGACCAAAAGATAACTCAAAATTTTATTATCAGCCCGTCGCGCTCTTTCCACAGGGCGCCGGACCAAAAGCAAATGTAACTAGTGTAATTAAAAATTACATTTTCAGGCCGTCACGCTCATACCACAGGGCGCTGGACCAAAAGGTAACTCAAAATTATATTATCAGCCCGTCGCGCACCTACTAAAGGGCGCCGGACCAAAAGATAACTCAAAATTTTATTATCGGCCTGTCGCGCTCTTTCCACAGGGCGCCGGACCAAAAGCAAATGTTATTAATGTAACTAAAAATCACATTTTCAGCCTGTCGTGCTCCTATCACAGGGCGCCAGACCAAACGGTAACTCCAACTTTTATTATCAGCCCGTCGCGCTCTTTCCACAGGGCGCCGGACCAAAAGGTAACTCAAAATTATATTATCAGCTCGTTTGAGAATGGCATCTCAACTGCCAACAAAATACTGAACACATTGCACAAATTGCTGCAACCTAAAGAGTAGAACTCAGGGGCATATTTAAAATGATTTAAATATACCCCCAAATTCTACTTATGGCCTCCTCCTCCCCTACAGCCATACCAAGCCTCACCAAAAAGGTAAAGCATAAGAGTGCAAACAAAACAAAGAAAATGCTGGCCGACAATTGCCATTCCAGAAATACCAATAGCACTAGCAAAGACCCCGAACTGTGATTTACATGTTCATCGCAGTGCTGTTACTAATGACAAAAAGGAAACAAATCGATTTTTAGATCGAAAAGTGCTGTATAAGGGCCCTAATTAGTTGTTCTCTTCTAAGATATTTTTATATTATTTTGTGGCACAGTACTTTAGGTAAGGTAATTCAAAATTATATTATCAGCCCGTCTTGGTCATGCCACAGGACGCCGGACCAATAGTTAACACAAAATTATATTATCAGCCTATCACGCTCCTAACAGAAGGTAACTCAAAATTGTATTATCAGCCCGTCGCGCTCTTTCCAAAGGGCGCCGGACCAAAAGCAAAATGTAACTAATGTAACTAAAAATTACATTTTCAGGCCGTCACGCTCCTACCACAGGGCGCTGGCCCAAAAGTTAACTCAAAATTATATTATCAGCCCGTCGTGCACCTACTAAAGGGCGCCGGACCAAAAGATAACTCAAAATTTTATTATCAGCCCGTCGCGCTCTTTCCACAGGGCGCCGGACCAAAACCAAATGTAACTAATGTAATTAAAAATTACATTTTCAGGCCGTCACGCTCCTACCACAGGGCGCTGGACCAAAAGGTAACTCAAAATTATATTATCAGCCCGTCGCGCACCTACTAAAGGGCGCCGGACCAAAAGATAACTCAAAATTTTATTATCGGCCCGTCGCGCTCTTTCCACAGGGCGCCGGACCAAAAGCAAATGTTATTAATGTAACTAAAAATCACATTTTCAGCCTGTCGTGCTTCTACCACAGGGCGCCAGACCAAACGGTAACTCCAACTTTTATTATCAGCCCGTCGCGCTCTTTCCACAGGGCGCCGGACCAAAAGGTAACTCAAAATTATATTATCAGCTCGTTTGAGAATGGCATCTCAACTGCCAACAAAATACTGAACGCATTGCACAAATTGCTGCAACCTAAAGAGTAGAACTCAGGGCCATATTTAAAATGATTTAAATATACCCCCAAATTCTACTTATGGCCTCCTCCTCCCCTACAGCCATACCAAGCCTCACCAAAAAGGTAAAAAGCATAAGAGTGCAAACAAAACAAAGAAAATGCTGGCCGACAATTGCCATTCCAGAAATACCAATAGCACTAGCAAAGACCCAGAACTGTGATTTACATGTTCATCGCAGTGCTGTTACTAATGACAAAAAGGAAACAAACCGATTTTTAGATCGAAAAGTGCTGTATAAGGGCCCTAATTAGTTGTTCTCTTCTAAGATATTTTTATATTATTTTGTGGCACAGTACTTTAGGTAAGGTAATTCAAAATTATATTATCAGCCCGTCTTGGTCATGCCACAGGACGCCGGACCAATAGTTAACGCAAAATTATATTATCAGCCTATCACGCTCGTAACAGAAGGTAACTCAAAATTGTATTATCAGCCCGTCGCGCTCTTTCCACAGGGCGCCGGACCAAAAGCAAAATGTAACTAATGTAACTAAAAATTACATTTTCAGGCCGTCACGCTCCTACCACAGGGCGCTGGACCAAAAGTTAACTCAAAATTATATTATCAGCCCGTCGTGCACCTACTAAAGGGCGCCGGACCAAAAGATAACTCAAAATTTTATTATCAGCCCGTCGCGCTCTTTCCACAGGGCGCCGGACCAAAAGCAAATGTTATTAATGTAACTAAAAATCACATTTTCAGCCTGTCGTGCTCCTACCACAGGGCGCCAGACCAAACGGTAACTCCAACTTTTATTATCAGCCCGTCGCGCTCTTTCCACAGGGCGCCGGACCAAAAGGTAACTCAAAATTATATTATCAGCTCGTTTGAGAATGGCATCTCAACTGCCAACAAAATACTGAACGCATTGCACAAATTGCTGCAACCTAAAGAGTAGAACTCAGGGGCATATTTAAAATGATTTAAATATACCCCCAAATTCTACTTATGGCCTCCTCCTCCCCTACAGCCATACCAAGCCTCACCAAAAAGGTAAAAAGCATAAGAGTGCAAACAAAACAAAGAAAATGCTGGCCGACAATTGCCATTCCAGAAATACCAATAGCACTAGCAAAGACCCAGAACTGTGATTTACATGTTCATCGCAGTGCTGTTACTAATGACAAAAAAGAAACAAACCGATTTTTAGATCGAAAAGTGCTGTATAAGGGCCCTAATTAGTTGTTCTCTTCTAAGATATTTTTATATTATTTTGTGGCACAGTACTTTAGGTAAGGTAATTCAAAATTATATTATCAGCCCGTCTTGGTCATGCCACAGGACGCCGGACCAATAGTTAACGCAAAATTATATTATCAGCCTATCACGCTCGTAACAGAAGGTAACTCAAAATTGTATTATCAGCCCGTCGCGCTCTTTCCACAGGGCGCCGGACCAAAAGCAAAATGTAACTAATGTAACTAAAAATTACATTTTCAGGCCGTCACGCTCCTACCACAGGGCGCTGGACCAAAAGTTAACTCAAAATTATATTATCAGCCCGTCGTGCACCTACTAAAGGGCGCCGGACCAAAAGATAACTCAAAATTTTATTATCAGCCCGTCGCGCTCTTTCCACAGGGCGCCGGACCAAAAGCAAATGTAACTAGTGTAATTAAAAATTACATTTTCAGGCCGTCACGCTCATACCACAGGGCGCTGGACCAAAAGGTAACTCAAAATTATATTATCAGCCCGTCGCGCACCTACTAAAGGGCGCCGGACCAAAAGATAACTCAAAATTTTATTATCGGCCCGTCGCGCTCTTTCCACAGGGCGCCGGACCAAAAGCAAATGTTATTAATGTAACTAAAAATCACATTTTCAGCCTGTCGTGCTCCTACCACAGGGCGCCAGACCAAACGGTAACTCCAACTTTTATTATCAGCCCGTCGCGCTCTTTCCACAGGGCGCCGGACCAAAAGGTAACTCAAAATTATATTATCAGCTCGTTTGAGAATGGCATCTCAACTGCCAACAAAATACTGAACACATTGCACAAATTGCTGCAACCTAAAGAGTAGAACTCAGGGGCATATTTAAAATGATTTAAATATACCCCCAAATTCTACTTATGGCCTCCTCCTCCCCTACAGCCATACCAAGCCTCACCAAAAAGGTAAAGCATAAGAGTGCAAACAAAACAAAGAAAATGCTGGCCGACAATTGCCATTCCAGAAATACCAATAGCACTAGCAAAGACCCCGAACTGTGATTTACATGTTCATCGCAGTGCTGTTACTAATGACAAAAAGGAAACAAATCGATTTTTAGATCGAAAAGTGCTGTATAAGGGCCCTAATTAGTTGTTCTCTTCTAAGATATTTTTATATTATTTTGTGGCACAGTACTTTAGGTAAGGTAATTCAAAATTATATTATCAGCCCGTCTTGGTCATGCCACAGGACGCCGGACCAATAGTTAACACAAAATTATATTATTAGCCTATCACGCTCCTAACAGAAGGTAACTCAAAATTGTATTATCAGCCCGTCGCGCTCTTTCCACAGGGCGCCGGACCAAAAGCAAAATGTAACTAATGTAACTAAAAATTACATTTTCAGGCCGTCACGCTCCTACCACAGGGCGCTGGACCAAAAGTTAACTCAAAATTATATTATCAGCCCGTCGTGCACCTACTAAAGGGCGCCGGACCAAAAGATAACTCAAAATTTTATTATCAGCCCGTCGCGCTCTTTCCACAGGGCGCCGAACCAAAACCAAATGTAACTGTAATTAAAAATTACATTTTCAGGCCGTCACGCTCCTACCACAGGGTGCTGGACCAAAAGGTAACTCAAAATTATATTATCAGCCCGTCGCGCACCTACTAAAGGGCGCCGGACCAAAAGATAACTCAAAATTTTATTATCGGCCCGTCGCGCTCTTTCCACAGGGCGCCGGACCAAAAGCAAATGTTATTAATGTAACTAAAAATCACATTTTCAGCCTGTCGTGCTCCTACCACAGGGCGCCAGACCAAACGGTAACTCCAACTTTTATTATCAGCCCGTCGCGCTCTTTCCACAGGGCGCCGGACCAAAAGGTAACTCAAAATTATATTATCAGCTCGTTTGAGAATGGCATCTCAACTGCCAACAAAATACTGCACTTTGCTGCAACCTAAAGAGTAGAACTCAGGGGCATATTTAAAATGATTTAAATATACCCGCAAATTCTACTTAGGGCCTCCTCCTCCCCTACAGCCATACCAAGCCTCACCAAAAAGGTAAAAAGAGTGCAAACAAAACAAAGAAAATGCTGGCCGACAATTGCCATTCCAGAAATACCAATAGCACTAGCAAAGACCCAGAACTGTGATTTACATGATCATCGCAGTGCTGTTACTAATGACAAAAAGGAAACAAACCGATTTTTAGATCGAAAAGTGCTGTATAAGGGCCCTAATTAGTTGTTCTCTTCTAAGATATTTTTATATTATTTTGTGGCACAGTACTTTAGGTAAGGTAATTCAAAATTATATTATCAGCCCGTCTTGGTCATGCCACAGGACGCCGGACCAATAGTTAACGCAAAATTATATTATCAGCCTATCACGCTCGTAACAGAAGGTAACTCAAAATTGTATTATCAGCCCGTCGCGCTCTTTCCACAGGGCGCCGGACCAAAAGCAAAATGTAACTAATGTAACTAAAAATTACATTTTCAGGCCGTCACGCTCCTACCACAGGGCGCTGGACCAAAAGGTAACTCAAAATTATATTATCAGCCCGTCGCGCACCTACTAAAGGGCGCCGGACCAAAAGATAACTCAAAATTTTATTATCGGCCCGTCGCGCTCTTTCCACAGGGCGCCGGACCAAAAGCAAATGTTATTAATGTAACTAAAAATCACATTTTCAGCCTGTCGTGCTCCTACCACAGGGCGCCAGACCAAACGGTAACTCCAACTTTTATTATCAGCCCATCGCGCTCTTTCCACAGGGCGCCGGACCAAAAGGTAACTCAAAATTATATTATCAGCTCGTTTGAGAATGGCATCTCAACTGCCAACAAAATACTGAACGCATTGCACAAATTGCTGCAACCTAAAGAGTAGAACTCAGGGGCATATTTAAAATGATTTAAATATACCCCCAAATTCTACTTATGGCCTCCTCCTCCCCTACAGCCATACCAAGCCTCACCAAAAAGGTAAAGCATAAGAGTGCAAACAAAACAAAGAAAATGCTGGCCGACAATTGCCATTCCAGAAATACCAATAGCACTAGCAAAGACCCCGAACTGTGATTTACATGTTCATCGCAGTGCTGTTACTAATGACAAAAAGGAAACAAATCGATTTTTAGATCGAAAAGTGCTGTATAAGGGCCCTAATTAGTTGTTCTCTTCTAAGATATTTTTATATTATTTTGTGGCACAGTACTTTAGGTAAGGTAATTCAAAATTATATTATCAGCCCGTCTTGGTCATGCCACAGGACGCCGGACCAATAGTTAACACAAAATTATATTATCAGCCTATCACGCTCCTAACAGAAGGTAACTCAAAATTGTATTATCAGCCCGTCGCGCTCTTTCCACAGGGCGCCGGACCAAAAGCAAAATGTAACTAATGTAACTAAAAATTACATTTTCAGGCCGTCACGCTCCTACCACAGGGCGCTGGACCAAAAGTTAACTCAAAATTATATTATCAGCCCGTCGTGCACCTACTAAAGGGCGCCGGACCAAAAGATAACTCAAAATTTTATTATCAGCCCGTCGCGCTCTTTCCACAGGGCGCCGGACCAAAACCAAATGTAACTAATGTAATTAAAAATTACATTTTCAGGCCGTCACGCTCCTACCACAGGGCGCTGGACCAAAAGATAACTCAAAATTTTATTATCGGCCCGTCGCGCTCTTTCCACAGGGCGCCGGACCAAAAGCAAATGTTATTAATGTAACTAAAAATCACATTTTCAGCCTGTCGTGCTCCTACCACAGGGCGCCAGACCAAACGGTAACTCCAACTTTTATTATCAGCCCGTCGCGCTCTTTCCACAGGGCGCCGGACCAAAAGGTAACTCAAAATTATATTATTAGCTCGTTTGAGAATGGCATCTCAACTGCCAACAAAATACTGAACGCATTGCACAAATTGCTGCAACCTAAAGAGTAGAACTCAGGGGCATATTTAAAATGATTTAAATATACCCCCAAATTCTACTTATGGCCTCCTCCTCCCCTACAGCCATACCAAGCCTCACCAAAAAGGTAAAAAGCATAAGAGTGCAAACAAAACAAAGAAAATGCTGGCCGACAATTGCCATTCCAGAAATACCAATAGCACTAGCAAAGACCCAGAACTGTGATTTACATGTTCATCGCAGTGCTGTTACTAATGACAAAAAAGAAACAAACCGATTTTTAGATCGAAAAGTGCTGTATAAGGGCCCTAATTAGTTGTTCTCTTCTAAGATATTTTTATATTATTTTGTGGCACAGTACTTTAGGTAAGGTAATTCAAAATTATATTATCAGCCCGTCTTGGTCATGCCACAGGACGCCGGACCAATAGTTAACGCAAAATTATATTATCAGCCTATCACGCTCGTAACAGAAGGTAACTCAAAATTGTATTATCAGCCCGTCGCGCTCTTTCCACAGGGCGCCGGACCAAAAGCAAAATGTAACTAATGTAACTAAAAATTACATTTTCAGGCCGTCACGCTCCTACCACAGGGCGCTGGACCAAAAGTTAACTCAAAATTATATTATCAGCCCGTCGTGCACCTACTAAAGGGCGCCGGACCAAAAGATAACTCAAAATGTTATTATCAGCCCGTCGCGCTCTTTCCACAGGGCGCCGGACCAAAAGCAAATGTAACTAGTGTAATTAAAAATTACATTTTCAGGCCGTCACGCTCATACCACAGGGCGCTGGACCAAAAGGTAACTCAAAATTATATTATCAGCCCGTCGCGCACCTACTAAAGGGCGCCGGACCAAAAGATAACTCAAAATTTTATTATCGGCCCGTCGCGCTCTTTCCACAGGGCGCCGGACCAAAAGCAAATGTTATTAATGTAACTAAAAATCACATTTTCAGCCTGTCGTGCTCCTACCACAGGGCGCCAGACCAAACGGTAACTCCAACTTTTATTATCAGCCCGTCGCGCTCTTTCCACAGGGCGCCGGACCAAAAGGTAACTCAAAATTATATTATCAGCTCGTTTGAGAATGGCATCTCAACTGCCAACAAAATACTGAACACATTGCACAAATTGCTGCAACCTAAAGAGTAGAACTCAGGGGCATATTTAAAATGATTTAAATATACCCCCAAATTCTACTTATGGCCTCCTCCTCCCCTACAGCCATACCAAGCCTCACCAAAAAGGTAAAGCATAAGAGTGCAAACAAAACAAAGAAAATGCTGGCCGACAATTGCCATTCCAGAAATACCAATAGCACTAGCAAAGACCCCGAACTGTGATTTACATGTTCATCGCAGTGCTGTTACTAATGACAAAAAGGAAACAAATCGATTTTTAGATCGAAAAGTGCTGTATAAGGGCCCTAATTAGTTGTTCTCTTCTAAGATAGTTTTATATTATTTTGTGGCACAGTACTTTAGGTAAGGTAATTCAAAATTATATTATCAGCCCGTCTTGGTCATGCCACAGGACGCCGGACCAATAGTTAACACAAAATTATATTATCAGCCTATCACGCTCCTAACAGAAGGTAACTCAAAATTGTATTATCAGCCCGTCGCGCTCTTTCCACAGGGCGCCGGACCAAAAGCAAAATGTAACTAATGTAACTAAAAATTACATTTTCAGGCCGTCACGCTCCTACCACAGGGTGCTGGACCAAAAGGTAACTCAAAATTATATTATCAGCCCGTCGCGCACCTACTAAAGGGCGCCGGACCAAAAGATAACTCAAAATTTTATTATCGGCCCGTCGCGCTCTTTCCACAGGGCGCCGGACCAAAAGCAAATGTTATTAATGTAACTAAAAATCACATTTTCAGCCTGTCGTGCTCCTACCACAGGGCGCCAGACCAAACGGTAACTCCAACTTTTATTATCAGCCCGTCGCGCTCTTTCCACAGGGCGCCGGACCAAAAGGTAACTCAAAATTATATTATCAGCTCGTTTGAGAATGGCATCTCAACTGCCAACAAAATACTGCACTTTGCTGCAACCTAAAGAGTAGAACTCAGGGGCATATTTAAAATGATTTAAATATACCCCCAAATTCTACTTAGGGCCTCCTCCTCCCCTAC
Organism: Hyperolius riggenbachi; assembly: GCF_040937935.1. NCBI lineage: Eukaryota > Metazoa > Chordata > Amphibia > Anura > Hyperoliidae > Hyperolius > Hyperolius riggenbachi. Next base: position 43,536,710 of record NC_090654.1, read on the forward strand.
AGCCATACCAAGCCTCACCAAAAAGGTAAAAAGAGTGCAAACAAAACAAAGAAAATGCTGGCCGACAATTGCCATTCCAGAAATACCAATAGCACTAGCAAAGACCCAGAACTGTGATTTACATGTTCATCGCAGTGCTGTTACTAATGACAAAAAGGAAACAAACCGATTTTTAGATCGAAAAGTGCTGTATAAGGGCCCTAATTAGTTGTTCTCTTCTAAGATATTTTTATATTATTTTGTGGCACAGTACTTTAGGTAAGGTAATTCAAAATTATATTATCAGCCCGTCTTGGTCATGCCACAGGACGCCGGACCAATAGTTAACGCAAAATTATATTATCAGCCTATCACGCTCGTAACAGAAGGTAACTCAAAATTGTATTATCAGCCCGTCGCGCTCTTTCCACAGGGCGCCGGACCAAAAGCAAAATGTAACTAATGTAACTAAAAATTACATTTTCAGGCCGTCACGCTCCTACCACAGGGCGCTGGACCAAAAGGTAACTCAAAATTATATTATCAGCCCGTTGCGCACCTACTAAAGGGCGCCGGACCAAAAGATAACTCAAAATTTTATTATCGGCCCGTCGCGCTCTTTCCACAGGGCGCCGGACCAAAAGCAAATGTTATTAATGTAACTAAAAATCACATTTTCAGCCTGTCGTGCTCCTACCACAGGGCGCCAGACCAAACGGTAACTCCAACTTTTATTATCAGCCCGTCGCGCTCTTTCCACAGGGCGCCGGACCAAAAGGTAACTCAAAATTATATTATCAGCTCGTTTGAGAATGGCATCTCAACTGCCAACAAAATACTGAACGCATTGCACAAATTGCTGCAACCTAAAGAGTAGAACTCAGGGGCATATTTAAAATGATTTAAATATACCCCCAAATTCTACTTATGGCCTCCTCCTCCCCTACAGCCATACCAAGCCTCACCAAAAAGGTAAAGCATAAGAGTGCAAACAAAACAAAGAAAATGCTGGCCGACAATTGCCATTCCAGAAATACCAATAGCACTAGCAAAGACTCCGAACTGTGATTTACATGTTCATCGCAGTGCTGTTACTAATGACAAAAAGGAAACAAATCGATTTTTAGATCGAAAAGTGCTGTATAAGGGCCCTAATTAGTTGTTCTCTTCTAAGATATTTTTATATTATTTTGTGGCACAGTACTTTAGGTAAGGTAATTCAAAATTATATTATCAGCCCGTCTTGGTCATGCCACAGGACGCCGGACAAATAGTTAACACAAAATTATATTATCAGCCTATCACGCTCCTAACAGAAGGTAACTCAAAATTGTATTATCAGCCCGTCGCGCTCTTTCCACAGGGCGCCGGACCAAAAGCAAAATGTAACTAATGTAACTAAAAATTACATTTTCAGGCCGTCACGCTCCTACCACAGGGCGCTGGACCAAAAGTTAACTCAAAATTATATTATCAGCCCGTCGTGCACCTACTAAAGGGCGCCGGACCAAAAGATAACTCAAAATTTTATTATCAGCCCGTCGCGCTCTTTCCACAGGGCGCCGGACCAAAACCAAATGTAACTAATGTAATTAAAAATTACATTTTCAGGCCGTCACGCTCCTACCACAGGGCGCTGGACCAAAAGGTAACTCAAAATTATATTATCAGCCCGTCGCGCACCTACTAAAGGGCGCCGGACCAAAAGATAACTCAAAATTTTATTATCGGCCCGTCGCGCTCTTTCCACAGGGCGCCGGACCAAAAGCAAATGTTATTAATGTAACTAAAAATCACATTTTCAGCCTGTCGTGCGCCTACCACAGGGCGCCAGACCAAACGGTAACTCCAACTTTTATTATCAGCCCGTCGCGCTCTTTCCACAGGGCGCCGGACCAAAAGGTAACTCCAAATTATATTATCAGCTCGTTTGAGAATGGCATCTCAACTGCCAACAAAATACTGAACGCATTGCACAAATTGCTGCAACCTAAAGAGTAGAACTCAGGGGCATATTTAAAATGATTTAAATATACCCCCAAATTCTACTTATGGCCTCCTCCTCCCCTACAGCCATACCAAGCCTCACCAAAAAGGTAAAAAGCATAAGAGTGCAAACAAAACAAAGAAAATGCTGGCCGACAATTGCCATTCCAGAAATACCAATAGCACTAGCAAAGACCCAGAACTGTGATTTACATGTTCATCGCAGTGCTGTTACTAATGACAAAAAAGAAACAAACCGATTTTTAGATCGAAAAGTGCTGTATAAGGGCCCTAATTAGTTGTTCTCTTCTAAGATATTTTTATATTATTTTGTGGCACAGTACTTTAGGTAAGGTAATTCAAAATTATATTATCAGCCCGTCTTGGTCATGCCACAGGACGCCGGACCAATAGTTAACGCAAAATTATATTATCAGCCTATCACGCTCGTAACAGAAGGTAACTCAAAATTGTATTATCAGCCCGTCGCGCTCTTTCCACAGGGCGCCGGACCAAAAGCAAAATGTAACTAATGTAACTAAAAATTACATTTTCAGGCCGTCACGCTCCTACCACAGGGCGCTGGACCAAAAGTTAACTCAAAATTATATTATCAGCCCGTCGTGCACCTACTAAAGGGCGCCGGACCAAAAGATAACTCAAAATTTTATTATCAGCCCGCCGCGCTCTTTCCACAGGGCGCCGGACCAAAAGCAAATGTAACTAGTGTAATTAAAAATTACATTTTCAGGCCGTCACGCTCATACCACAGGGCGCTGGACCAAAAGGTAACTCAAAATTATATTATCAGCCCGTCGCGCACCTACTAAAGGGCGCCGGACCAAAAGATAACTCAAAATTTTATTATAGGCCCGTCGCGCTCTTTCCACAGGGCGCCGGACCAAAAGCAAATGTTATTAATGTAACTAAAAATCACATTTTCAGCCTGTCGTGCTCCTACCACAGGGCGCCAGACCAAACGGTAACTCCAACTTTTATTATCAGCCCGTCGCGCTCTTTCCACAGGGCGCCGGACCAAAAGGCAACTCAAAATTATATTATCAGCTCGTTTGAGAATGGCATCTCAACTGCCAACAAAATACTGCACTTTGCTGCAACCTAAAGAGTAGAACTCAGGGGCATATTTAAAATGATTTAAATATACCCCCAAATTCTACTTAGGGCCTCCTCCTCCCCTACAGCCATACCAAGCCTCACCAAAAAGGTAAAAAGAGTGCAAACAAAACAAAGAAAATGCTGGCCGACAATTGCCATTCCAGAAATACCAATAGCACTAGCAAAGACCCCGAACTGTGATTTACATGTTCATCGCAGTGCTGTTACTAATGACAAAAAGGAAACAAATCGATTTTTAGATCGAAAAGTGCTGTATAAGGGCCCTAATTAGTTGTTCTCTTCTAAGAGATTTTTATATTATTTTGTGGCACAGTACTTTAGGTAAGGTAATTCAAAATTATATTATCAGCCCGTCTTGGTCATGCCACAGGACGCCGGACCAATAGTTAACACAAAATTATATTATCAGCCTATCACGCTCCTAACAGAAGGTAACTCAAAATTGTATTATCAGCCCGTCGCGCTCTTTCCACAGGGCGCCGGACCAAAAGCAAAATGTAACTAATGTAACTAAAAATTACATTTTCAGGCCGTCACGCTCCTACCACAGGGCGCTGGACCAAAAGTTAACTCAAAATTATATTATCAGCCCGTCGTGCACCTACTAAAGGGCGCCGGACCAAAAGATAACTCAAAATTTTATTATCAGCCCGTCGCGCTCTTTCCACAGGGCGCCGGACCAAAACCAAATGTAACTAATGTAATTAAAAATTACATTTTCAGGCCGTCACGCTCCTACCATAGGGCGCTGGACCAAAAGATAACTCAAAATTTTATTATCGGCCCGTCGCGCTCTTTCCACAGGGCGCCGGACCAAAAGCAAATGTTATTAATGTAACTAAAAATCACATTTTCAGCCTGTCGTGCTCCTACCACAGGGCGCCAGACCAAACGGTAACTCCAACTTTTATTATCAGCCCGTCGCGCTCTTTCCACAGGGCGCCGGACCAAAAGGTAACTCAAAATTATATTATTAGCTCGTTTGAGAATGGCATCTCAACTGCCAACAAAATACTGAACGCATTGCACAAATTGCTGCAACCTAAAGAGTAGAACTCAGGGGCATATTTAAAATGATTTAAATATACCCCCAAATTCTACTTATGGCCTCCTCCTCCCCTACAGCCATACCAAGCCTCACCAAAAAGGTAAAAAGCATAAGAGTGCAAACAAAACAAAGAAAATGCTGGCCGACAATTGCCATTCCAGAAATACCAATAGCACTAGCAAAGACCCAGAACTGTGATTTACATGTTCATCGCAGTGCTGTTACTAATGACAAAAAAGAAACAAACCGATTTTTAGATCGAAAAGTGCTGTATAAGGGCCCTAATTAGTTGTTCTCTTCTAAGATATTTTTATATTATTTTGTGGCACAGTACTTTAGGTAAGGTAATTCAAAATTATATTATCAGCCCGTCTTGGTCATGCCACAGGACGCCAGACCAATAGTTAACGCAAAATTATATTATCAGCCTATCACGCTCGTAACAGAAGGTAACTCAAAATTGTATTATCAGCCCGTCGCGCTCTTTCCACAGGGCGCCGGACCAAAAGCAAAATGTAACTAATGTAACTAAAAATTACATTTTCAGGCCGTCACGCTCCTACCACAGGGCGCTGGACCAAAAGTTAACTCAAAATTATATTATCAGCCCGTCGTGCACCTACTAAAGGGCGCCGGACCAAAAGATAACTCAAAATGTTATTATCAGCCCGTCGCGCTCTTTCCACAGGGCGCCGGACCAAAAGCAAATGTAACTAGTGTAATTAAAAATTACATTTTCAGGCCGTCACGCTCATACCACAGGGCGCTGGACCAAAAGGTAACTCAAAATTATATTATCAGCCCGTCGCGCACCTACTAAAGGGCGCCGGACCAAAAGATAACTCAAAATTTTATTATCGGCCCGTCGCGCTCTTTCCACAGGGCGCCGGACCAAAAGCAAATGTTATTAATGTAACTAAAAATCACATTTTCAGCCTGTCGTGCTCCTACCACAGGGCGCCAGACCAAACGGTAACTCCAACTTTTATTATCAGCCCGTCGCGCTCTTTCCACAGGGCGCCGGACCAAAAGGTAACTCAAAATTATATTATCAGCTCGTTTGAGAATGGCATCTCAACTGCCAACAAAATACTGAACACATTGCACAAATTGCTGCAACCTAAAGAGTAGAACTCAGGGGCATATTTAAAATGATTTAAATATACCCCCAAATTCTACTTATGGCCTCCTCCTCCCCTACAGCCATACCAAGCCTCACCAAAAAGGTAAAGCATAAGAGTGCAAACAAAACAAAGAAAATGCTGGCCGACAATTGCCATTCCAGAAATACCAATAGCACTAGCAAAGACCCCGAACTGTGATTTACATGTTCATCGCAGTGCTGTTACTAATGACAAAAAGGAAACAAATCGATTTTTAGATCGAAAAGTGCTGTATAAGGGCCCTAATTAGTTGTTCTCTTCTAAGATATTTTTATATTATTTTGTGGCACAGTACTTTAGGTAAGGTAATTCAAAATTATATTATCAGCCCGTCTTGGTCATGCCACAGGACGCCGGACCAATAGTTAACACAAAATTATATTATCAGCCTATCACGCTCCTAACAGAAGGTAACTCAAAATTGTATTATCAGCCCGTCGCGCTCTTTCCACAGGGCGCCGGACCAAAAGCAAAATGTAACTAATGTAACTAAAAATTACATTTTCAGGCCGTCACGCTCCTACAACAGGGTGCTGGACCAAAAGGTAACTCAAAATTATATTATCAGCCCGTCGCGCACCTACTAAAGGGCGCCGGACCAAAAGATAACTCAAAATTTTATTATCGGCCCGTCGCGCTCTTTCCACAGGGCGCCGGACCAAAAGCAAATGTTATTAATGTAACTAAAAATCACATTTTCAGCCTGTCGTGCTCCTACCACAGGGCGCCAGACCAAACGGTAACTCCAACTTTTATTATCAGCCCGTCGCGCTCTTTCCACAGGGCGCCGGACCAAAAGGTAACTCAAAATTATATTATCAGCTCGTTTGAGAATGGCATCTCAACTGCCAACAAAATACTGCACTTTGCTGCAACCTAAAGAGTAGAACTCAGGGGCATATTTAAAATGATTTAAATATACCCCCAAATTCTACTTAGGGCCTCCTCCTCCCCTACAGCCATACCAAGCCTCACCAAAAAGGTAAAAAGAGTGCAAACAAAACAAAGAAAATGCTGGCCGACAATTGCCATTCCAGAAATACCAATAGCACTAGCAAAGACCCAGAACTGTGATTTACATGTTCATCGCAGTGCTGTTACTAATGACAAAAAGGAAACAAACCGATTTTTAGATCGAAAAGTGCTGTATAAGGGCCCTAATTAGTTGTTCTCTTCTAAGATATTTTTATATTATTTTGTGGCACAGTACTTTAGGTAAGGTAATTCAAAATTATATTATCAGCCCGTCTTGGTCATGCCACAGGACGCCGGACCAATAGTTAACGCAAAATTATATTATCAGCCTATCACGCTCGTAACAGAAGGTAACTCAAAATTGTATTATCAGCCCGTCGCGCTCTTTCCACAGGGCGCCGGACCAAAAGCAAAATGTAACTAATGTAACTAAAAATTACATTTTCAGGCCGTCACGCTCCTACCACAGGGCGCTGGACCAAAAGGTAACTCAAAATTATATTATCAGCCCGTTGCGCACCTACTAAAGGGCGCCGGACCAAAAGATAACTCAAAATTTTATTATCGGCCCGTCGCGCTCTTTCCACAGGGCGCCGGACCAAAAGCAAATGTTATTAATGTAACTAAAAATCACATTTTCAGCCTGTCGTGCTCCTACCACAGGGCGCCAGACCAAACGGTAACTCCAACTTTTATTATCAGCCCGTCGCGCTCTTTCCACAGGGCGCCGGACCAAAAGGTAACTCAAAATTATATTATCAGCTCGTTTGAGAATGGCATCTCAACTGCCAACAAAATACTGAACGCATTGCACAAATTGCTGCAACCTAAAGAGTAGAACTCAGGGGCATATTTAAAATGATTTAAATATACCCCCAAATTCTACTTATGGCCTCCTCCTCCCCTACAGCCATACCAAGCCTCACCAAAAAGGTAAAGCATAAGAGTGCAAACAAAACAAAGAAAATGCTGGCCGACAATTGCCATTCCAGAAATACCAATAGCACTAGCAAAGACTCCGAACTGTGATTTACATGTTCATCGCAGTGCTGTTACTAATGACAAAAAGGAAACAAATCGATTTTTAGATCGAAAAGTGCTGTATAAGGGCCCTAATTAGTTGTTCTCTTCTAAGATATTTTTATATTATTTTGTGGCACAGTACTTTAGGTAAGGTAATTCAAAATTATATTATCAGCCCGTCTTGGTCATGCCACAGGACGCCGGACAAATAGTTAACACAAAATTATATTATCAGCCTATCACGCTCCTAACAGAAGGTAACTCAAAATTGTATTATCAGCCCGTCGCGCTCTTTCCACAGGGCGCCGGACCAAAAGCAAAATGTAACTAATGTAACTAAAAATTACATTTTCAGGCCGTCACGCTCCTACCACAGGGCGCTGGACCAAAAGTTAACTCAAAATTATATTATCAGCCCGTCGTGCACCTACTAAAGGGCGCCGGACCAAAAGATAACTCAAAATTTTATTATCAGCCCGTCGCGCTCTTTCCACAGGGCGCCGGACCAAAACCAAATGTAACTAATGTAATTAAAAATTACATTTTCAGGCCGTCACGCTCCTACCACAGGGCGCTGGACCAAAAGGTAACTCAAAATTATATTATCAGCCCGTCGCGCACCTACTAAAGGGCGCCGGACCAAAAGATAACTCAAAATTTTATTATCGGCCCGTCGCGCTCTTTCCACAGGGCGCCGGACCAAAAGCAAATGTTATTAATGTAACTAAAAATCACATTTTCAGCCTGTCGTGCGCCTACCACAGGGCGCCAGACCAAACGGTAACTCCAACTTTTATTATCAGCCCGTCGCGCTCTTTCCACAGGGCGCCGGACCAAAAGGTAACTCCAAATTATATTATCAGCTCGTTTGAGAATGGCATCTCAACTGCCAACAAAATACTGAACGCATTGCACAAATTGCTGCAACCTAAAGAGTAGAACTCAGGGGCATATTTAAAATGATTTAAATATACCCCCAAATTCTACTTATGGCCTTCTCCTCCCCTACAGCCATACCAAGCCTCACCAAAAAGGTAAAAAGCATAAGAGTGCAAACAAAACAAAGAAAATGCTGGCCGACAATTGCCATTCCAGAAATACCAATAGCACTAGCAAAGACCCAGAACTGTGATTTACATGTTCATCGCAGTGCTGTTACTAATGACAAAAAAGAAACAAACCGATTTTTAGATCGAAAGGTGCTGTATAAGGGCCCTAATTAGTTGTTCTCTTCTAAGATATTTTTATATTATTTTGTGGCACAGTACTTTAGGTAAGGTAATTCAAAATTATATTATCAGCCCGTCTTGGTCATGCCACAGGACGCCGGACCAATAGTTAACGCAAAATTATATTATCAGCCTATCACGCTCGTAACAGAAGGTAACTCAAAATTGTATTATCAGCCCGTCGCGCTCTTTCCACAGGGCGCCGGACCAAAAGCAAAATGTAACTAATGTAACTAAAAATTACATTTTCAGGCCGTCACGCTCCTACCACAGGGCGCCGGACCAAAAGCAAATGTAACTAGTGTAATTAAAAATTACATTTTCAGGCCGTCACGCTCATACCACAGGGCGCTGGACCAAAAGGTAACTCAAAATTATATTATCAGCCCGTCGCGCACCTACTAAAGGGCGCCGGACCAAAAGATAACTCAAAATTTTATTATAGGCCCGTCGCGCTCTTTCCACAGGGCGCCGGACCAAAAGCAAATGTTATTAATGTAACTAAAAATCACATTTTCAGCCTGTCGTGCTCCTACCACAGGGCGCCAGACCAAACGGTAACTCCAACTTTTATTATCAGCCCGTCGCGCTCTTTCCACAGGGCGCCGGACCAAAAGGCAACTCAAAATTATATTATCAGCTCGTTTGAGAATGGCATCTCAACTGCCAACAAAATACTGCACTTTGCTGCAACCTAAAGAGTAGAACTCAGGGGCATATTTAAAATGATTTAAATATACCCCCAAATTCTACTTAGGGCCTCCTCCTCCCCTACAGCCATACCAAGCCTCACCAAAAAGGTAAAAAGAGTGCAAACAAAACAAAGAAAATGCTGGCCGACAATTGCCATTCCAGAAATACCAATAGCACTAGCAAAGACCCCGAACTGTGATTTACATGTTCATCGCAGTGCTGTTACTAATGACAAAAAGGAAACAAATCGATTTTTAGATCGAAAAGTGCTGTATAAGGGCCCTAATTAGTTGTTCTCTTCTAAGAGATTTTTATATTATTTTGTGGCACAGTACTTTAGGTAAGGTAATTCAAAATTATATTATCAGCCCGTCTTGGTCATGCCACAGGACGCCGGACCAATAGTTAACACAAAATTATATTATCAGCCTATTACGCTCCTAACAGAAGGTAACTCAAAATTGTATTATCAGCCCGTCGCGCTCTTTTCACAGGGCGCCGGACCAAAAGCAAATGTAACTAATGTAACTAAAAATTAACTTTTCAGGACGTCACGCTCCTGCCACAGGGCGCTGGACCAAAAGTTAACTCAAAATTATATTATCAGCCCGTCGTGCACCTACTAAAGGGCGCCGGACCAAAAGATAACTCAACATTTTATTATCAGCCCGTCGCGCTCTTTCCACAGGGCGCCGGACCAAAAGCAAATGTAACTAATGTAATTAAAAATTACATTTTCAGGCCGTCACGCTCCTACCACAGGGCGCTGGACCAAAAGGTAACTCAAAATTATATTATCAGCCCGTCGCGCACCTACTAAAGGGCGCCGGACCAAAAGATAACTCAAAATTTTATTATAGGCCCGTCGCGCTCTTTCCACAGGGCGCCGGACCAAAAGCAAATGTTATTAATGTAACTAAAAATCACATTTTCAGCCTGTCGTGCTCCTACCACAGGGCGCCAGACCAAACGGTAACTCCAACTTTTATTATCAGCCCGTCGCGCTCTTTCCACAGGGCGCCGGACCAAAAGGTAACTCAAAATTATATTATCAGCTCGTTTGAGAATGGCATCTCAACTGCCAACAAAATACTGAACGCATTGCACAAATTGCTGCAACCTAAAGAGTAGAACTCAGGGGCATATTTAAAATGATTTAAATATACCCCCAAATTCTACTTAGGGCTTCCTCCTCCCCTACAGCCATACCAAGCCTCACCAAAAAGGTAAAAAGCATAAGAGTGCAAACAAAACAAAGAAAATGCTGGCCGACAATTGCCATTCCAGAAATACCAATAGCACTAGCAAAGACCCCGAACTGTGATTTACATGTTCATCGCAGTGCTGTTACTAATGACAAAAAGGAAACAAATCGATTTTTAGATCGAAAAGTGCTGTATAAGGGCCCTAATTAGTTGTTCTCTTCTAAGATATTTTTATATTATTTTGTGGCACAGTACTTTAGGTAAGGTAATTCAAAATTATATTATCAGCCCGTCTTGGTCATGCCACAGGACGCCGGGCCAATAGTTAACACAAAATTATATTATCAGCCTATCACGCTCCTAACAGAAGGTAACTCAAAATTGTATTATCAGCCCGTCGCGCTCTTTCCACAGGGCGCCGGACCAAAAGCAAAATGTAACTAATGTAACTAAAAATTACATTTTCAGGCCGTCACGCTCCTACCACAGGGCGCTGGACCAAAAGTTAACTCAAAATTATATTATCAGCCCGTCGTGCACCTACTAAAGGGCGCCGGACCAAAAGATAACTCAAAATTTTATTATCAGCCCGTCGCGCTCTTTCCACAGGGCGCCGGACCAAAACCAAATGTAACTAATGTAATTAAAAATTACATTTTCAGGCCGTCACGCTCCTACCACAGGGCGCTGGACCAAAAGGTAACTCAAAATTATATTATCAGCGCGTCGCGCACCTACTAAAGGGCGCCGGACCAAAAGATAACTCAAAATTTTATTATCGGCCCGTCGCGCTCTTTCCACATGGCGCCGGACCAAAAGCAAATGTTATTAATGTAACTAAAAATCACATTTTCAGCCTGTCGTGCTCCTACCACAGGGCGCCAGACCAAACGGTAACTCCAACTTTTATTATCAGCCCGTCGCGCTCTTTCCACAGGGCGCCGGACCAAAAGGTAACTCAAAATTATATTATCAGCTCGTTTGAGAATGGCATCTCAACTGCCAACAAAATACTGCACTTTGCTGCAACCTAAAGAGTAGAACTCAGGGGCATATTTAAAATGATTTAAATATACCCCCAAATTCTACTTAGGGCCTCCTCCTCCCCTACAGCCATACCAAGCCTCACCAAAAAGGTAAAAAGAGTGCAAACAAAACAAAGAAAATGCTGGCCGACAATTGCCATTCCAGAAATACCAATAGCACTAGCAAAGACCCAGAACTGTGATTTACATGTTCATCGCAGTGCTGTTACTAATGACAAAAAGGAAACAAACCGATTTTTAGATCGAAAAGTGCTGTATAAGGGCCCTAATTAGTTGTTCTCTTCTAAGATATTTTTATATTATTTTGTGGCACAGTACTTTAGGTAAGGTAATTCAAAATTATATTATCAGCCCGTCTTGGTCATGCCACAGGACGCCGGACCAATAGTTAACGCAAAATTATATTATCAGCCTATCACGCTCGTAACAGAAGGTAACTCAAAATTGTATTATCAGCCCGTCGCGCTCTTTCCACAGGGCGCCGGACCAAAAGCAAATGTAACTAATGTAATTAAAAATTACATTTTCAGGCCGGCACGCTCCTACCACAGGGCGCTGGACCAAAAGGTAACTCAAAATTATATTATCAGCCCGTCACGCACCTACTAAAGGGCGCCGGACCAAAAGATAACTCAAAATTTTATTATCGGCCCGTCGCGCTCTTTCAACAGGGCGCCGGACCAAAAGCAAATGTTATTAATGTAACTAAAAATCACATTTTCAGCCTGTCGTGCTCCTACCACAGGGCGCCAGAGCAAACGGTAACTCCAACTTTTATTATCAGCCCGTCGCGCTCTTTCCACAGGGCGCCGGACCAAAAGGTAACTCAAAATTATATTATCAGCTCGTTTGAGAATGGCATCTCAACTGCCAACAAAATACTGAACGCATTGCACAAATTGCTGCAACCTAAAGAGTAGAACTCAGGGGCATATTTAAAATGATTTAAATATACCCCCAAATTCTACTTATGGCCTCCTCCTCCCCTACAGCCATACCAAGCCTCACCAAAAAGGTAAAGCATAAGAGTGCAAACAAAACAAAGAAAATGCTGGCCGACAATTGCCATTCCAGAAATACCAATAGCACTAGCAAAGACTCCGAACTGTGATTTACATGTTCATCGCAGTGCTGTTACTAATGACAAAAAGGAAACAAATCGATTTTTAGATCGAAAAGTGCTGTATAAGGGCCCTAATTAGTTGTTCTCTTCTAAGATATTTTTATATTATTTTGTGGCACAGTACTTTAGGTAAGGTAATTCAAAATTATATTATCAGCCCGTCTTGGTCATGCCACAGGACGCCGGACAAATAGTTAACACAAAATTATATTATCAGCCTATCACGCTCCTAACAGAAGGTAACTCAAAATTGTATTATCAGCCCGTCGCGCTCTTTCCACAGGGCGCCGGACCAAAAGCAAAATGTAACTAATGTAACTAAAAATTACATTTTCAGGCCGTCACGCTCCTACCACAGGGCGCTGGACCAAAAGTTAACTCAAAATTATATTATCAGCCCGTCGTGCACCTACTAAAGGGCGCCGGACCAAAAGATAACTCAAAATTTTATTATCAGCCCGTCGCGCTCTTTCCACAGGGCGCCGGACCAAAACCAAATGTAACTAATGTAATTAAAAATTACATTTTCAGGCCGTCACGCTCCTACCACAGGGCGCTGGACCAAAAGGTAACTCAAAATTATATTATCAGCCCGTCGCGCACCTACTAAAGGGCGCCGGACCAAAAGATAACTCAAAATTTTATTATCGGCCCGTCGCGCTCTTTCCACAGGGCGCCGGACCAAAAGCAAATGTTATTAATGTAACTAAAAATCACATTTTCAGCCTGTCGTGCGCCTACCACAGGGCGCCAGACCAAACGGTAACTCCAACTTTTATTATCAGCCCGTCGCGCTCTTTCCACAGGGCGCCGGACCAAAAGGTAACTCCAAATTATATTATCAGCTCGTTTGAGAATGGCATCTCAACTGCCAACAAAATACTGAACGCATTGCACAAATTGCTGCAACCTAAAGAGTAGAACTCAGGGGCATATTTAAAATGATTTAAATATACCCCCAAATTCTACTTATGGCCTTCTCCTCCCCTACAGCCATACCAAGCCTCACCAAAAAGGTAAAAAGCATAAGAGTGCAAACAAAACAAAGAAAATGCTGGCCGACAATTGCCATTCCAGAAATACCAATAGCACTAGCAAAGACCCAGAACTGTGATTTACATGTTCATCGCAGTGCTGTTACTAATGACAAAAAAGAAACAAACCGATTTTTAGATCGAAAGGTGCTGTATAAGGGCCCTAATTAGTTGTTCTCTTCTAAGATATTTTTATATTATTTTGTGGCACAGTACTTTAGGTAAGGTAATTCAAAATTATATTATCAGCCCGTCTTGGTCATGCCACAGGACGCCGGACCAATAGTTAACGCAAAATTATATTATCAGCCTATCACGCTCGTAACAGAAGGTAACTCAAAATTGTATTATCAGCCCGTCGCGCTCTTTCCACAGGGCGCCGGACCAAAAGCAAAATGTAACTAATGTAACTAAAAATTACATTTTCAGGCCGTCACGCTCCTACCACAGGGCGCCGGACCAAAAGCAAATGTAACTAGTGTAATTAAAAATTACATTTTCAGGCCGTCACGCTCATACCACAGGGCGCTGGACCAAAAGGTAACTCAAAATTATATTATCAGCCCGTCGCGCACCTACTAAAGGGCGCCGGACCAAAAGATAACTCAAAATTTTATTATAGGCCCGTCGCGCTCTTTCCACAGGGCGCCGGACCAAAAGCAAATGTTATTAATGTAACTAAAAATCACATTTTCAGCCTGTCGTGCTCCTACCACAGGGCGCCAGACCAAACGGTAACTCCAACTTTTATTATCAGCCCGTCGCGCTCTTTCCACAGGGCGCCGGACCAAAAGGCAACTCAAAATTATATTATCAGCTCGTTTGAGAATGGCATCTCAACTGCCAACAAAATACTGCACTTTGCTGCAACCTAAAGAGTAGAACTCAGGGGCATATTTAAAATGATTTAAATATACCCCCAAATTCTACTTAGGGCCTCCTCCTCCCCTACAGCCATACCAAGCCTCACCAAAAAGGTAAAAAGAGTGCAAACAAAACAAAGAAAATGCTGGCCGACAATTGCCATTCCAGAAATACCAATAGCACTAGCAAAGACCCCGAACTGTGATTTACATGTTCATCGCAGTGCTGTTACTAATGACAAAAAGGAAACAAATCGATTTTTAGATCGAAAAGTGCTGTATAAGGGCCCTAATTAGTTGTTCTCTTCTAAGAGATTTTTATATTATTTTGTGGCACAGTACTTTAGGTAAGGTAATTCAAAATTATATTATCAGCCCGTCTTGGTCATGCCACAGGACGCCGGACCAATAGTTAACACAAAATTATATTATCAGCCTATTACGCTCCTAACAGAAGGTAACTCAAAATTGTATTATCAGCCCGTCGCGCTCTTTTCACAGGGCGCCGGACCAAAAGCAAATGTAACTAATGTAACTAAAAATTAACTTTTCAGGACGTCACGCTCCTGCCACAGGGCGCTGGACCAAAAGTTAACTCAAAATTATATTATCAGCCCGTCGTGCACCTACTAAAGGGCGCCGGACCAAAAGATAACTCAACATTTTATTATCAGCCCGTCGCGCTCTTTCCACAGGGCGCCGGACCAAAAGCAAATGTAACTAATGTAATTAAAAATTACATTTTCAGGCCGTCACGCTCCTACCACAGGGCGCTGGACCAAAAGGTAACTCAAAATTATATTATCAGCCCGTCGCGCACCTACTAAAGGGCGCCGGACCAAAAGATAACTCAAAATTTTATTATAGGCCCGTCGCGCTCTTTCCACAGGGCGCCGGACCAAAAGCAAATGTTATTAATGTAACTAAAAATCACATTTTCAGCCTGTCGTGCTCCTACCACAGGGCGCCAGACCAAACGGTAACTCCAACTTTTATTATCAGCCCGTCGCGCTCTTTCCACAGGGCGCCGGACCAAAAGGTAACTCAAAATTATATTATCAGCTCGTTTGAGAATGGCATCTCAACTGCCAACAAAATACTGAACGCATTGCACAAATTGCTGCAACCTAAAGAGTAGAACTCAGGGGCATATTTAAAATGATTTAAATATACCCCCAAATTCTACTTAGGGCTTCCTCCTCCCCTACAGCCATACCAAGCCTCACCAAAAAGGTAAAAAGCATAAGAGTGCAAACAAAACAAAGAAAATGCTGGCCGACAATTGCCATTCCAGAAATACCAATAGCACTAGCAAAGACCCCGAACTGTGATTTACATGTTCATCGCAGTGCTGTTACTAATGACAAAAAGGAAACAAATCGATTTTTAGATCGAAAAGTGCTGTATAAGGGCCCTAATTAGTTGTTCTCTTCTAAGATATTTTTATATTATTTTGTGGCACAGTACTTTAGGTAAGGTAATTCAAAATTATATTATCAGCCCGTCTTGGTCATGCCACAGGACGCCGGGCCAATAGTTAACACAAAATTATATTATCAGCCTATCACGCTCCTAACAGAAGGTAACTCAAAATTGTATTATCAGCCCGTCGCGCTCTTTCCACAGGGCGCCGGACCAAAAGCAAAATGTAACTAATGTAACTAAAAATTACATTTTCAGGCCGTCACGCTCCTACCACAGGGCGCTGGACCAAAAGTTAACTCAAAATTATATTATCAGCCCGTCGTGCACCTACTAAAGGGCGCCGGACCAAAAGATAACTCAAAATTTTATTATCAGCCCGTCGCGCTCTTTCCACAGGGCGCCGGACCAAAACCAAATGTAACTAATGTAATTAAAAATTACATTTTCAGGCCGTCACGCTCCTACCACAGGGCGCTGGACCAAAAGGTAACTCAAAATTATATTATCAGCGCGTCGCGCACCTACTAAAGGGCGCCGGACCAAAAGATAACTCAAAATTTTATTATCGGCCCGTCGCGCTCTTTCCACATGGCGCCGGACCAAAAGCAAATGTTATTAATGTAACTAAAAATCACATTTTCAGCCTGTCGTGCTCCTACCACAGGGCGCCAGACCAAACGGTAACTCCAACTTTTATTATCAGCCCGTCGCGCTCTTTCCACAGGGCGCCGGACCAAAAGGTAACTCAAAATTATATTATCAGCTCGTTTGAGAATGGCATCTCAACTGCCAACAAAATACTGCACTTTGCTGCAACCTAAAGAGTAGAACTCAGGGGCATATTTAAAATGATTTAAATATACCCCCAAATTCTACTTAGGGCCTCCTCCTCCCCTACAGCCATACCAAGCCTCACCAAAAAGGTAAAAAGAGTGCAAACAAAACAAAGAAAATGCTGGCCGACAATTGCCATTCCAGAAATACCAATAGCACTAGCAAAGACCCAGAACTGTGATTTACATGTTCATCGCAGTGCTGTTACTAATGACAAAAAGGAAACAAACCGATTTTTAGATCGAAAAGTGCTGTATAAGGGCCCTAATTAGTTGTTCTCTTCTAAGATATTTTTATATTATTTTGTGGCACAGTACTTTAGGTAAGGTAATTCAAAATTATATTATCAGCCCGTCTTGGTCATGCCACAGGACGCCGGACCAATAGTTAACGCAAAATTATATTATCAGCCTATCACGCTCGTAACAGAAGGTAACTCAAAATTGTATTATCAGCCCGTCGCGCTCTTTCCACAGGGCGCCGGACCAAAAGCAAATGTAACTAATGTAATTAAAAATTACATTTTCAGGCCGGCACGCTCCTACCACAGGGCGCTGGACCAAAAGGTAACTCAAAATTATATTATCAGCCCGTCACGCACCTACTAAAGGGCGCCGGACCAAAAGATAACTCAAAATTTTATTATCAGCCCGTCGCGCTCTTTCCACAGGGCGCCGGACCAAAAGCAAATGTAACTAATGTAATTAAAAATTACATTTTCAGGCCGTCACGCTCCTACCACAGGGCGCTGGACCAAAAGGTAACTCAAAATTATATTATCAGCCCGTCGCGCACCTACTAAAGGGCGCCGGACCAAAAGATAACTCAAAATTTTATTATCGGCCCGTCGCGCTCTTTCCACAGGGCGCCGGACCAAAAGCAAATGTTATTAATGTAACTAAAAATCACATTTTCAGCCTGTCGTGCTCCTACCACAGGGCGCCAGACCAAACGGTAACTCCAACTTTTATTATCAGCCCGTCGCGCTCTTTCCACAGGGCGCCGGACCAAAAGGTAACTCAAAATTATATTATCAGCTCGTTTGAGAATGGCATCTCAACTGCCAACAAAATACTGCACGCATTGCACAAATTGCTGCAACCTAAAGAGTAGAACTCAGGGGCATATTTAAAATGATTTAAATATACCCCCAAATTCTACTTAGGGCCTCCTCCTCCCCTACAGCCATACCAAGCCTCACCAAAAAGGTAAAAAGCATAAGAGTGCAAACAAAACAAAGAAAATGCTGGCCGACAATTGCCATTCCAGAAATACCAATAGCACTAGCAAAGACCCAGAACTGTGATTTACATGTTCATCGCAGTGCTGTTACTAATGACAAAAAGGAAACAAACCGATTTTTAGATCGAAAAGTGCTGTATAAGGGCCCTAATTAGTTGTTCTCTTCTAAGATATTTTTATATTATTTTGTGGCACAGTACTTTAGGTAAGGTAATTCAAAATTATATTATCAGCCCGTCTTGGTCATGCCACAGGACGCCGGACCAATAGTTAACACAAAATTATATTATCAGCCTATCACGCTCCTAACAAAAGGTAACTCAAAATTGTATTATCAGCCCATCGCGCTCTTTCCACAGGGCGCCGGACCAAAAGCAAATGTAACTAATGTAATTAAAAATTACATTTTCAGGCCGGCACGCTCCTACCACAGGGCGCTGGACCAAAAGGTAACTCAAAATTATATTATCAGCCCGTCACGCACCTACTAAAGGGCGCCGGACCAAAAGATAACTCAAAATTTTATTATCGGCCCGTCGCGCTCTTTCAACAGGGCGCCGGACCAAAAGCAAATGTTATTAATGTAACTAAAAATCACATTTTCAGCCTGTCGTGCTTCTACCACAGGGCGCCAGAGCAAACGGTAACTCCAACTTTTATTATCAGCCCGTCGCGCTCTTTCCACAGGGCGCCGGACCAAAAGGTAACTCAAAATTATATTATCAGCTCGTTTGAGAATGGCATCTCAACTGCTAACAAAATACTGCACGCATTGCACAAATTGCTGCAACCTAAAGAGTAGAACTCAGGGGCATATTTAAAATGATTTAAATATACCCCCAAATTCTACTTAGGGCCTCCTCCTCCCCTACAGCCATACCAAGCCTCACCAAAAAGGTAAAAAGCATAAGAGTGCAAACAAAACAAAGAAAATGCTGGCCGACAATTGCCATTCCAGAAATACCAATAGCACTAGCAAAGACCCAGAACTGTGATTTACATGTTCATCGCAGTGCTGTTACTAATGACAAAAAGGAAACAAACCGATTTTTAGATCGAAAAGTGCTGTATAAGGGCCCTAATTAGTTGTTCTCTTCTAAGATATTTTTATATTATTTTGTGGCACAGTACTTTAGGTAAGGTAATTCAAAATTATATTATCAGCCCGTCTTGGTCATGCCACAGGACGCCGGACCAATAGTTAACGCAAAATTATATTATCAGCCTATCACGCTCGTAACAGAAGGTAACTCAAAATTGTATTATCAGCCCGTCGCGCTCTTTCCACAGGGCGCCGGACCAAAAGCAAATGTAACTAATGTAATTAAAAATTACATTTTCAGGCCGGCACGCTCCTACCACAGGGCGCTGGACCAAAAGGTAACTCAAAATTATATTATCAGCCCGTCGCGCACCTACTAAAGGGCGCCGGACCAAAAGATAACTCAAAATTTTATTATCGGCCCGTCGCGCTCTTTCCACAGGGCGCCGGACCAAAAGCAAATGTTATTAATGTAACTAAAAATCACATTTTCAGCCTGTCGTGCTCCTACCACAGGGCGCCAGACCAAACGGTAACTCCAACTTTTATTATCAGCCCGTCGCGCTCTTTCCACAGGGCGTCGGACCAAAAGGTAACTCAAAATTATATTATCAGCTCGTTTGAGAATGGCATCTCAACTGCCAACAAAATACTGCACGCATTGCACAAATTGCTGCAACCTAAAGAGTAGAACTCAGGGGCATATTTAAAATGATTTAAATATACCCCCAAATTCTACTTAGGGCCTCCTCCTCCCCTACAGCCATACCAAGCCTCACCAAAAAGGTAAAAAGCATAAGAGTGCAAACAAAACAAAGAAAATGCTGGCCGACAATTGCCATTCCAGAAATACCAATAGCACTAGCAAAGACCCAGAACTGTGATTTACATGTTCATCGCAGTGCTGTTACTAATGACAAAAAGGAAACAAACCGATTTTTAGATCGAAAAGTGCTGTATAAGGGCCCTAATTAGTTGTTCTCTTCTAAGATATTTTTATATTATTTTGTGGCACAGTACTTTAGGTAAGGTAATTCAAAATTATATTATCAGCCCGTCTTGGTCATGCCACAGGACGCCGGACCAAAAGGTAACGCAAAATTATATTATCAGCCCGTCGTGCACCTGCTAATGGGTGCCGGACCAAAAGGTAACTCAAAATTTTATTATCAGCCCGTCGCACTCTTTCCACAGGGCGCTGGACCAAAAGCAAATGTAACTAATGTAATTAAAAATTACATTTTCAGGCCGTCAGGCTCCTACCACAGGGCGCTGGACCAAAATGTAACTCAAAATTATATTGTTAGCCCGTCGCGCACCTACTAAAGGGCGCCGGACCAAAAGATAACTCAAAATTTTATTATCAGCCCGTCGCGCTCTTTCCACAGGGCGCCGGACCAAAAGCAAATGTTATTAATGTAACCAAAAATCACATTTTCAGCCTGTCGTGCTCCTACCACAGGGCGCCAGACCAAACGGTAACGCCAACTTTTATTATCAGCCCGTCGCGCTCTTTCCACAGGGCGCCGGACCAAAAGGTAATTCAAAATTATATTATCAGCCCGTCGCGCACCTACTAAAGGGCGCCGGACCAAAAAGTTAACTCAAAATTATATTATCAGCTCGTTTGAGAATGGCATCTCAACTGCCAAAAAAATACTGCACGCATTGCACAAATTGCTGCAACCTAAAGAGTAGAACTCAGGGGCATATTTAAAATGATTTAAATATACCCCCAAATTCTACTTATGGCCTCCTCCTCCCCTACAGCCATACCAAGCCTCACCAAAAAGGTAAAAAGCATAAGAGTGCAAACAAAACAAAGAAAATGCTGGCCGACAATTGCCATTCCAGAAATACCAATAGCACTAGCAAAGACCCAGAACTGTGATTTACATGTTCATCGCAGTGCTGTTAATTATGACAAAAAGGAAACAAATCGATTTTTAGATCGAAAAGTGCTGTATAAGGGCCCTAATTAGTTGTTCTCTTCTAAGATATTTTTATATTATTTTGTGGCACAGTACTTTAGGTAAGGTAATTCAAAATTATATTATCAGCCCGTCTTGGTCATGCCACAGGACGCCGGACCAATAGTTAACACAAAATTATATTATCAGCCTATCACGCTCCTAACAGAAGGTAACTCAAAATTGTATTATCAGCCCGTCGCGCTCTTTCCACAGGGCGCCGGACCAAAAGCAAATGTAACTAATGTAACTAAAAATTACATTTTCAGGCCGTCACGCTCCTACCACAGGGCGCTGGACCAAAAGTTAACTCAAAATTATATTATTAGCCCATCGCGCACCTACTAAAGGGCGCCGGACCAAAAGATAACTCAAAACTTTATTATCAGCCCATCGCGCTCTTTCCACAGGGCGCCGGACCAAAAGCAAATGTAACTAATGTAATTAAAAATTACATTTTCAGGCTGTCACGCTCCTACCACAGGGCGCTGGACCAAAAGGTAACTCAAAATTATATTATCAGCCCGTCACGCACCTACTAAAGGGCGCCGGACCAAAAGATAACTCAAAATTTTATTATCGGCCCGTCGCGCTCTTTCAACAGGGCGCCGGACCAAAAGCAAATGTTATTAATGTAACTAAAAATCACATTTTCAGCCTGTCGTGCTCCTACCACAGGGCGCCAGACCAAACGGTAACTCCAACTTTTATTATCAGCCCGTCGCGCTCTTTCCACAGGGCGCCGGACCAAAAGGTAACTCAAAATTATATTATCAGCTCGTTTGAGAATGGCATCTCAACTGCCAACAAAATACTGAACGCATTGCACAAATTGCTGCAACCTAAAGAGTAGAACTCAGGGGCATATTTAAAATGATTTAAATATACCCCCAAATTCTACTTAGGGCCTCCTCCTCCCCTACAGCCATACCAAGCCTCACCAAAAAGGTAAAAAGCATAAGAGTGCAAACAAAACAAAGAAAATGCTGGCCGACAATTGCCATTCCAGAAATACCAATAGCACTAGCAAAGACCCAGAACTGTGATTTACATGTTCATCGCAGTGCTGTTACTAATGACAAAAAGGAAACAAACCGATTTTTAGATCGAAAAGTGCTGTATAAGGGCCCTAATTAGTTGTTCTCTTCTAAGATATTTTTATATTATTTTGTGGCACAGTACTTTAGGTAAGGTAATTCAAAATTATATTATCAGCCCGTCTTGGTCATGCCACAGGACGCCGGACCAAAGGGTAACGCAAAATTATATTATCAGCCCGTCGTGCACCTGCTAATGGGTGCCGGACCAAAAGGTAACTCAAAATTTTATTATCAGCCCGTCGCACTCTTTCCACAGGGCGCTGGACCAAAAGCAAATGTAACTAATGTAATTAAAAATTACATTTTCAGGCCGTCAGGCTCCTACCACAGGGCGCTGGACCAAAATGTAACTCAAAATTATATTGTTAGCCCGTCGCGCACCTACTAAAGGGCGCCGGACCAAAAGATAAGTCAAAATTTTATTATCAGCCCGTCGCGCTCTTTCCACAGGGCGCCGGACCAAAAGCAAATGTTATTAATGTAACCAAAAATCACATTTTCAGCCTGTCGTGCTCCTACCACAGGGCGCCAGACCAAACGGTAACGCCAACTTTTATT
Source organism: Hyperolius riggenbachi (assembly GCF_040937935.1). NCBI lineage: Eukaryota > Metazoa > Chordata > Amphibia > Anura > Hyperoliidae > Hyperolius > Hyperolius riggenbachi. Next base: position 43,559,385 of record NC_090654.1, read on the forward strand.
ATCAGCCCGTCGCGCTCTTTCCACAGGGCGCCGGACCAAAAGGTAATTCAAAATTATATTATCAGCCCGTCGTGCACCTGCTAATGGGTGCCGGACCAAAAGGTAACTCAAAATTTTATTATCAGCCCGTCGCACTCTTTCCACAGGGCGCTGGACCAAAAGCAAATGTAACTAATGTAATTAAAAATTACATTTTCAGGCCGTCAGGCTCCTACCACAGGGCGCTGGACCAAAATGTAACTCAAAATTATATTGTTAGCCCGTCGCGCACCTACTAAAGGGCGCCGGACCAAAAGATAACTCAAAATTTTATTATCAGCCCGTCGCGCTCTTTCCACAGGGCGCCGGACCAAAAGCAAATGTTATTAATGTAACCAAAAATCACATTTTCAGCCTGTCGTGCTCCTACCACAGGGCGCCAGACCAAACGGTAACGCCAACTTTTATTATCAGCCCGTCGCGCTCTTTCCACAGGGCGCCGGACCAAAAGGTAATTCAAAATTATATTATCAGCCCGTCGCGCACCTACTAAAGGGCGCCGGACCAAAAAGTTAACTCAAAATTATATTATCAGCTCGTTTGAGAATGGCATCTCAACTGCCAAAAAAATACTGCACGCATTGCACAAATTGCTGCAACCTAAAGAGTAGAACTCAGGGGCATATTTAAAATGATTTAAATATACCCCCAAATTCTACTTATGGCCTCCTCCTCCCCTACAGCCATACCAAGCCTCACCAAAAAGGTAAAAAGCATAAGAGTGCAAACAAAACAAAGAAAATGCTGGCCGACAATTGCCATTCCAGAAATACCAATAGCACTAGCAAAGACCCAGAACTGTGATTTACATGTTCATCGCAGTGCTGTTAATTATGACAAAAAGGAAACAAATCGATTTTTAGATCGAAAAGTGCTGTATAAGGGCCCTAATTAGTTGTTCTCTTCTAAGATATTTTTATATTATTTTGTGGCACAGTACTTTAGGTAAGGTAATTCAAAATTATATTATCAGCCCGTCTTGGTCATGCCACAGGACGCCGGACCAATAGTTAACACAAAATTATATTATCAGCCTATCACGCTCCTAACAGAAGGTAACTCAAAATTGTATTATCAGCCCGTCGCGCTCTTTCCACAGGGCGCCGGACCAAAAGCAAATGTAACTAATGTAACTAAAAATTACATTTTCAGGCCGTCACGCTCCTACCACAGGGCGCTGGACCAAAAGTTAACTCAAAATTATATTATTAGCCCATCGCGCACCTACTAAAGGGCGCCGGACCAAAAGATAACTCAAAACTTTATTATCAGCCCATCGCGCTCTTTCCACAGGGCGCCGGACCAAAAGCAAATGTAACTAATGTAATTAAAAATTACATTTTCAGGCTGTCACGCTCCTACCACAGGGCGCTGGACCAAAAGGTAACTCAAAATTATATTATCAGCCCGTCACGCACCTACTAAAGGGCGCCGGACCAAAAGATAACTCAAAATTTTATTATCGGCCCGTCGCGCTCTTTCAACAGGGCGCCGGACCAAAAGCAAATGTTATTAATGTAACTAAAAATCACATTTTCAGCCTGTCGTGCTCCTACCACAGGGCGCCAGACCAAACGGTAACTCCAACTTTTATTATCAGCCCGTCGCGCTCTTTCCACAGGGCGCCGGACCAAAAGGTAACTCAAAATTATATTATCAGCTCGTTTGAGAATGGCATCTCAACTGCCAACAAAATACTGAACGCATTGCACAAATTGCTGCAACCTAAAGAGTAGAACTCAGGGGCATATTTAAAATGATTTAAATATACCCCCAAATTCTACTTAGGGCCTCCTCCTCCCCTACAGCCATACCAAGCCTCACCAAAAAGGTAAAAAGCATAAGAGTGCAAACAAAACAAAGAAAATGCTGGCCGACAATTGCCATTCCAGAAATACCAATAGCACTAGCAAAGACCCAGAACTGTGATTTACATGTTCATCGCAGTGCTGTTACTAATGACAAAAAGGAAACAAACCGATTTTTAGATCGAAAAGTGCTGTATAAGGGCCCTAATTAGTTGTTCTCTTCTAAGATATTTTTATATTATTTTGTGGCACAGTACTTTAGGTAAGGTAATTCAAAATTATATTATCAGCCCGTCTTGGTCATGCCACAGGACGCCGGACCAAAGGGTAACGCAAAATTATATTATCAGCCCGTCGTGCACCTGCTAATGGGTGCCGGACCAAAAGGTAACTCAAAATTTTATTATCAGCCCGTCGCACTCTTTCCACAGGGCGCTGGACCAAAAGCAAATGTAACTAATGTAATTAAAAATTACATTTTCAGGCCGTCAGGCTCCTACCACAGGGCGCTGGACCAAAATGTAACTCAAAATTATATTGTTAGCCCGTCGCGCACCTACTAAAGGGCGCCGGACCAAAAGATAAGTCAAAATTTTATTATCAGCCCGTCGCGCTCTTTCCACAGGGCGCCGGACCAAAAGCAAATGTTATTAATGTAACCAAAAATCACATTTTCAGCCTGTCGTGCTCCTACCACAGGGCGCCAGACCAAACGGTAACGCCAACTTTTATTATCAGCCCGTCGCGCTCTTTCCACAGGGCGCCGGACCAAAAGGTAATTCAAAATTATATTATCAGCCCGTCGCGCACCTACTAAAGGGCGCCGGACCAAAAAGTTAACTCAAAATTATATTATCAGCTCGTTTGAGAATGGCATCTCAACTGCCAAAAAAATACTGCACGCATTGCACAAATTGCTGCAACCTAAAGAGTAGAACTCAGGGGCATATTTAAAATGATTTAAATATACCCCCAAATTCTACTTATGGCCTCCTCCTCCCCTACAGCCATACCAAGCCTCACCAAAAAGGTAAAAAGCATAAGAGTGCAAACAAAACAAAGAAAATGCTGGCCGACAATTGCCATTCCAGAAATACCAATAGCACTAGCAAAGACCCAGAACTGTGATTTACATGTTCATCGCAGTGCTGTTAATTATGACAAAAAGGAAACAAATCGATTTTTAGATCGAAAAGTGCTGTATAAGGGCCCTAATTAGTTGTTCTCTTCTAAGATATTTTTATATTATTTTGTGGCACAGTACTTTAGGTAAGGTAATTCAAAATTATATTATCAGCCCGTCTTGGTCATGCCACAGGACGCCGGACCAATAGTTAACACAAAATTATATTATCAGCCTATCACGCTCCTAACAGAAGGTAACTCAAAATTGTATTATCAGCCCGTCGCGCTCTTTCCACAGGGCGCCGGACCAAAAGCAAATGTAACTAATGTAACTAAAAATTACATTTTCAGGCCGTCACGCTCCTACCACAGGGCGCTGGACCAAAAGGTAAATCAAAATTATATTATCAGCCCGTCACGCACCTACTAAAGGGCGCCGGACCAAAAGATAACTCAAAATTTTATTATCGGCCCGTCGCGCTCTTTCAACAGGGCGCCGGACCAAAAGCAAATGTTATTAATGTAACTAAAAATCACATTTTCAGCCTGTCGTGCTCCTACCACAGGGCGCCAGACCAAACGGTAACTCCAACTTTTATTATCAGCCCGTCGCGCTCTTTCCACAGGGCGCCGGACCAAAAGGCAACTCAAAATTATATTATCAGCTCGTTTGAGAATGGCATCTCAACTGCCAACAAAATACTGCACTTTGCTGCAACCTAAAGAGTAGAACTCAGGGGCATATTTAAAATGATTTAAATATACCCCCAAATTCTACTTAGGGCCTCCTCCTCCCCTACAGCCATACCAAGCCTCACCAAAAAGGTAAAAAGAGTGCAAACAAAACAAAGAAAATGCTGGCCGACAATTGCCATTCCAGAAATACCAATAGCACTAGCAAAGACCCAGAACTGTGATTTACATGTTCATCGCAGTGCTGTTACTAATGACAAAAAGGAAACAAACCGATTTTTAGATCGAAAAGTGCTGTATAAGGGCCCTAATTAGTTGTTCTCTTCTAAGATATTTTTATATTATTTTGTGGCACAGTACTTTAGGTAAGGTAATTCAAAATTATATTATCAGCCCGTCTTGGTCATGCCACAGGACGCCGGACCAATAGTTAACGCAAAATTATATTATCAGCCTATCACGCTCGTAACAGAAGGTAACTCAAAATTGTATTATCAGCCCGTCGCGCTCTTTCCACAGGGCGCCGGACCAAAAGCAAAATGTAACTAATGTAACTAAAAATTACATTTTCAGGCCGTCACGCTCCTACCACAGGGCGCTGGACCAAAAGGTAACTCAAAATTATATTATCAGCCCGTTGCGCACCTACTAAAGGGCGCCGGACCAAAAGATAACTCAAAATTTTATTATCGGCCCGTCGCGCTCTTTCCACAGGGCGCCGGACCAAAAGCAAATGTTATTAATGTAACTAAAAATCACATTTTCAGCCTGTCGTGCTCCTACCACAGGGCGCCAGACCAAACGGTAACTCCAACTTTTATTATCAGCCCGTCGCGCTCTTTCCACAGGGCGCCGGACCAAAAGGTAACTCAAAATTATATTATCAGCTCGTTTGAGAATGGCATCTCAACTGCCAACAAAATACTGAACGCATTGCACAAATTGCTGCAACCTAAAGAGTAGAACTCAGGGGCATATTTAAAATGATTTAAATATACCCCCAAATTCTACTTATGGCCTCCTCCTCCCCTACAGCCATACCAAGCCTCACCAAAAAGGTAAAGCATAAGAGTGCAAACAAAACAAAGAAAATGCTGGCCGACAATTGCCATTCCAGAAATACCAATAGCACTAGCAAAGACTCCGAACTGTGATTTACATGTTCATCGCAGTGCTGTTACTAATGACAAAAAGGAAACAAATCGATTTTTAGATCGAAAAGTGCTGTATAAGGGCCCTAATTAGTTGTTCTCTTCTAAGATATTTTTATATTATTTTGTGGCACAGTACTTTAGGTAAGGTAATTCAAAATTATATTATCAGCCCGTCTTGGTCATGCCACAGGACGCCGGACAAATAGTTAACACAAAATTATATTATCAGCCTATCACGCTCCTAACAGAAGGTAACTCAAAATTGTATTATCAGCCCGTCGCGCTCTTTCCACAGGGCGCCGGACCAAAAGCAAAATGTAACTAATGTAACTAAAAATTACATTTTCAGGCCGTCACGCTCCTACCACAGGGCGCTGGACCAAAAGTTAACTCAAAATTATATTATCAGCCCGTCGTGCACCTACTAAAGGGCGCCGGACCAAAAGATAACTCAAAATTTTATTATCAGCCCGTCGCGCTCTTTCCACAGGGCGCCGGACCAAAACCAAATGTAACTAATGTAATTAAAAATTACATTTTCAGGCCGTCACGCTCCTACCACAGGGCGCTGGACCAAAAGGTAACTCAAAATTATATTATCAGCCCGTCGCGCACCTACTAAAGGGCGCCGGACCAAAAGATAACTCAAAATTTTATTATCGGCCCGTCGCGCTCTTTCCACAGGGCGCCGGACCAAAAGCAAATGTTATTAATGTAACTAAAAATCACATTTTCAGCCTGTCGTGCGCCTACCACAGGGCGCCAGACCAAACGGTAACTCCAACTTTTATTATCAGCCCGTCGCGCTCTTTCCACAGGGCGCCGGACCAAAAGGTAACTCCAAATTATATTATCAGCTCGTTTGAGAATGGCATCTCAACTGCCAACAAAATACTGAACGCATTGCACAAATTGCTGCAACCTAAAGAGTAGAACTCAGGGGCATATTTAAAATGATTTAAATATACCCCCAAATTCTACTTATGGCCTTCTCCTCCCCTACAGCCATACCAAGCCTCACCAAAAAGGTAAAAAGCATAAGAGTGCAAACAAAACAAAGAAAATGCTGGCCGACAATTGCCATTCCAGAAATACCAATAGCACTAGCAAAGACCCAGAACTGTGATTTACATGTTCATCGCAGTGCTGTTACTAATGACAAAAAAGAAACAAACCGATTTTTAGATCGAAAAGTGCTGTATAAGGGCCCTAATTAGTTGTTCTCTTCTAAGATATTTTTATATTATTTTGTGGCACAGTACTTTAGGTAAGGTAATTCAAAATTATATTATCAGCCCGTCTTGGTCATGCCACAGGACGCCGGACCAATAGTTAACGCAAAATTATATTATCAGCCTATCACGCTCGTAACAGAAGGTAACTCAAAATTGTATTATCAGCCCGTCGCGCTCTTTCCACAGGGCGCCGGACCAAAAGCAAAATGTAACTAATGTAACTAAAAATTACATTTTCAGGCCGTCACGCTCCTACCACAGGGCGCTGGACCAAAAGTTAACTCAAAATTATATTATCAGCCCGTCGTGCACCTACTAAAGGGCGCCGGACCAAAAGATAAGTCAAAATTTTATTATCAGCCCGTCGCGCTCTTTCCACAGGGCGCCGGACCAAAAGCAAATGTAACTAGTGTAATTAAAAATTACATTTTCAGGCCGTCACGCTCATACCACAGGGCGCTGGACCAAAAGGTAACTCAAAATTATATTATCAGCCCGTCGCGCACCTACTAAAGGGCGCCGGACCAAAAGATAACTCAAAATTTTATTATAGGCCCGTCGCGCTCTTTCCACAGGGCGCCGGACCAAAAGCAAATGTTATTAATGTAACTAAAAATCACATTTTCAGCCTGTCGTGCTCCTACCACAGGGCGCCAGACCAAACGGTAACTCCAACTTTTATTATCAGCCCGTCGCGCTCTTTCCACAGGGCGCCGGACCAAAAGGCAACTCAAAATTATATTATCAGCTCGTTTGAGAATGGCATCTCAACTGCCAACAAAATACTGCACTTTGCTGCAACCTAAAGAGTAGAACTCAGGGGCATATTTAAAATGATTTAAATATACCCCCAAATTCTACTTAGGGCCTCCTCCTCCCCTACAGCCATACCAAGCCTCACCAAAAAGGTAAAAAGAGTGCAAACAAAACAAAGAAAATGCTGGCCGACAATTGCCATTCCAGAAATACCAATAGCACTAGCAAAGACCCCGAACTGTGATTTACATGTTCATCGCAGTGCTGTTACTAATGACAAAAAGGAAACAAATCGATTTTTAGATCGAAAAGTGCTGTATAAGGGCCCTAATTAGTTGTTCTCTTCTAAGAGATTTTTATATTATTTTGTGGCACAGTACTTTAGGTAAGGTAATTCAAAATTATATTATCAGCCCGTCTTGGTCATGCCACAGGACGCCGGACCAATAGTTAACACAAAATTATATTATCAGCCTATCACGCTCCTAACAGAAGGTAACTCAAAATTGTATTATCAGCCCGTCGCGCTCTTTCCACAGGGCGCCGGACCAAAAGCAAAATGTAACTAATGTAACTAAAAATTACATTTTCAGGCCGTCACGCTCCTACCACAGGGCGCTGGACCAAAAGTTAACTCAAAATTATATTATCAGCCCGTCGTGCACCTACTAAAGGGCGCCGGACCAAAAGATAACTCAAAATTTTATTATCAGCCCGTCGCGCTCTTTCCACAGGGCGCCGGACCAAAACCAAATGTAACTAATGTAATTAAAAATTACATTTTCAGGCCGTCACGCTCCTACCATAGGGCGCTGGACCAAAAGATAACTCAAAATTTTATTATCGGCCCGTCGCGCTCTTTCCACAGGGCGCCGGACCAAAAGCAAATGTTATTAATGTAACTAAAAATCACATTTTCAGCCTGTCGTGCTCCTACCACAGGGCGCCAGACCAAACGGTAACTCCAACTTTTATTATCAGCCCGTCGCGCTCTTTCCACAGGGCGCCGGACCAAAAGGTAACTCAAAATTATATTATTAGCTCGTTTGAGAATGGCATCTCAACTGCCAACAAAATACTGAACGCATTGCACAAATTGCTGCAACCTAAAGAGTAGAACTCAGGGGCATATTTAAAATGATTTAAATATACCCCCAAATTCTACTTATGGCCTCCTCCTCCCCTACAGCCATACCAAGCCTCACCAAAAAGGTAAAAAGCATAAGAGTGCAAACAAAACAAAGAAAATGCTGGCCGACAATTGCCATTCCAGAAATACCAATAGCACTAGCAAAGACCCAGAACTGTGATTTACATGTTCATCGCAGTGCTGTTACTAATGACAAAAAAGAAACAAACCGATTTTTAGATCGAAAAGTGCTGTATAAGGGCCCTAATTAGTTGTTCTCTTCTAAGATATTTTTATATTATTTTGTGGCACAGTACTTTAGGTAAGGTAATTCAAAATTATATTATCAGCCCGTCTTGGTCATGCCACAGGACGCCGGACCAATAGTTAACGCAAAATTATATTATCAGCCTATCACGCTCGTAACAGAAGGTAACTCAAAATTGTATTATCAGCCCGTCGCGCTCTTTCCACAGGGCGCCGGACCAAAAGCAAAATGTAACTAATGTAACTAAAAATTACATTTTCAGGCCGTCACGCTCCTACCACAGGGCGCTGGACCAAAAGTTAACTCAAAATTATATTATCAGCCCGTCGTGCACCTACTAAAGGGCGCCGGACCAAAAGATAACTCAAAATGTTATTATCAGCCCGTCGCGCTCTTTCCACAGGGCGCCGGACCAAAAGCAAATGTAACTAGTGTAATTAAAAATTACATTTTCAGGCCGTCACGCTCATACCACAGGGCGCTGGACCAAAAGGTAACTCAAAATTATATTATCAGCCCGTCGCGCACCTACTAAAGGGCGCCGGACCAAAAGATAACTCAAAATTTTATTATCGGCCCGTCGCGCTCTTTCCACAGGGCGCCGGACCAAAAGCAAATGTTATTAATGTAACTAAAAATCACATTTTCAGCCTGTCGTGCTCCTACCACAGGGCGCCAGACCAAACGGTAACTCCAACTTTTATTATCAGCCCGTCGCGCTCTTTCCACAGGGCGCCGGACCAAAAGGTAACTCAAAATTATATTATCAGCTCGTTTGAGAATGGCATCTCAACTGCCAACAAAATACTGAACACATTGCACAAATTGCTGCAACCTAAAGAGTAGAACTCAGGGGCATATTTAAAATGATTTAAATATACCCCCAAATTCTACTTATGGCCTCCTCCTCCCCTACAGCCATACCAAGCCTCACCAAAAAGGTAAAGCATAAGAGTGCAAACAAAACAAAGAAAATGCTGGCCGACAATTGCCATTCCAGAAATACCAATAGCACTAGCAAAGACCCCGAACTGTGATTTACATGTTCATCGCAGTGCTGTTACTAATGACAAAAAGGAAACAAATCGATTTTTAGATCGAAAAGTGCTGTATAAGGGCCCTAATTAGTTGTTCTCTTCTAAGATATTTTTATATTATTTTGTGGCACAGTACTTTAGGTAAGGTAATTCAAAATTATATTATCAGCCCGTCTTGGTCATGCCACAGGATGCCGGACCAATAGTTAACACAAAATTATATTATCAGCCTATCACGCTCCTAACAGAAGGTAACTCAAAATTGTATTATCAGCCCGTCGCGCTCTTTCCACAGGGCGCCGGACCAAAAGCAAAATGTAACTAATGTAACTAAAAATTACATTTTCAGGCCGTCACGCTCCTACCACAGGGTGCTGGACCAAAAGGTAACTCAAAATTATATTATCAGCCCGTCGCGCACCTACTAAAGGGCGCCGGACCAAAAGATAACTCAAAATTTTATTATCGGCCCGTCGCGCTCTTTCCACAGGGCGCCGGACCAAAAGCAAATGTTATTAATGTAACTAAAAATCACATTTTCAGCCTGTCGTGCTCCTACCACAGGGCGCCAGACCAAACGGTAACTCCAACTTTTATTATCAGCCCGTCGCGCTCTTTCCACAGGGCGCCGGACCAAAAGGTAACTCCAAATTATATTATCAGCTCGTTTGAGAATGGCATCTCAACTGCCAACAAAATACTGCACTTTGCTGCAACCTAAAGAGTAGAACTCAGGGGCATATTTAAAATGATTTAAATATACCCCCAAATTCTACTTAGGGCCTCCTCCTCCCCTACAGCCATACCAAGCCTCACCAAAAAGGTAAAGCATAAGAGTGCAAACAAAACAAAGAAAATGCTGGCCGACAATTGCCATTCCAGAAATACCAATAGCACTAGCAAAGACTCCGAACTGTGATTTACATGTTCATCGCAGTGCTGTTACTAATGACAAAAAGGAAACAAATCGATTTTTAGATCGAAAAGTGCTGTATAAGGGCCCTAATTAGTTGTTCTCTTCTAAGATATTTTTATATTATTTTGTGGCACAGTACTTTAGGTAAGGTAATTCAAAATTATATTATCAGCCCGTCTTGGTCATGCCACAGGACGCCGGACAAATAGTTAACACAAAATTATATTATCAGCCTATCACGCTCCTAACAGAAGGTAACTCAAAATTGTATTATCAGCCCGTCGCGCTCTTTCCACAGGGCGCCGGACCAAAAGCAAAATGTAACTAATGTAACTAAAAATTACATTTTCAGGCCGTCACGCTCCTACCACAGGGCGCTGGACCAAAAGTTAACTCAAAATTATATTATCAGCCCGTCGTGCACCTACTAAAGGGCGCCGGACCAAAAGATAACTCAAAATTTTATTATCAGCCCGTCGCGCTCTTTCCACAGGGCGCCGGACCAAAACCAAATGTAACTAATGTAATTAAAAATTACATTTTCAGGCCGTCACGCTCCTACCACAGGGCGCTGGACCAAAAGGTAACTCAAAATTATATTATCAGCCCGTCGCGCACCTACTAAAGGGCGCCGGACCAAAAGATAACTCAAAATTTTATTATCGGCCCGTCGCGCTCTTTCCACAGGGCGCCGGACCAAAAGCAAATGTTATTAATGTAACTAAAAATCACATTTTCAGCCTGTCGTGCGCCTACCACAGGGCGCCAGACCAAACGGTAACTCCAACTTTTATTATCAGCCCGTCGCGCTCTTTCCACAGGGCGCCGGACCAAAAGGTAACTCCAAATTATATTATCAGCTCGTTTGAGAATGGCATCTCAACTGCCAACAAAATACTGAACGCATTGCACAAATTGCTGCAACCTAAAGAGTAGAACTCAGGGGCATATTTAAAATGATTTAAATATACCCCCAAATTCTACTTATGGCCTTCTCCTCCCCTACAGCCATACCAAGCCTCACCAAAAAGGTAAAAAGCATAAGAGTGCAAACAAAACAAAGAAAATGCTGGCCGACAATTGCCATTCCAGAAATACCAATAGCACTAGCAAAGACCCAGAACTGTGATTTACATGTTCATCGCAGTGCTGTTACTAATGACAAAAAAGAAACAAACCGATTTTTAGATCGAAAAGTGCTGTATAAGGGCCCTAATTAGTTGTTCTCTTCTAAGATATTTTTATATTATTTTGTGGCACAGTACTTTAGGTAAGGTAATTCAAAATTATATTATCAGCCCGTCTTGGTCATGCCACAGGACGCCGGACCAATAGTTAACGCAAAATTATATTATCAGCCTATCACGCTCGTAACAGAAGGTAACTCAAAATTGTATTATCAGCCCGTCGCGCTCTTTCCACAGGGCGCCGGACCAAAAGCAAAATGTAACTAATGTAACTAAAAATTACATTTTCAGGCCGTCACGCTCCTACCACAGGGCGCTGGACCAAAAGTTAACTCAAAATTATATTATCAGCCCGTCGTGCACCTACTAAAGGGCGCCGGACCAAAAGATAACTCAAAATTTTATTATCAGCCCGTCGCGCTCTTTCCACAGGGCGCCGGACCAAAAGCAAATGTAACTAGTGTAATTAAAAATTACATTTTCAGGCCGTCACGCTCATACCACAGGGCGCTGGACCAAAAGGTAACTCAAAATTATATTATCAGCCCGTCGCGCACCTACTAAAGGGCGCCGGACCAAAAGATAACTCAAAATTTTATTATAGGCCCGTCGCGCTCTTTCCACAGGGCGCCGGACCAAAAGCAAATGTTATTAATGTAACTAAAAATCACATTTTCAGCCTGTCGTGCTCCTACCACAGGGCGCCAGACCAAACGGTAACTCCAACTTTTATTATCAGCCCGTCGCGCTCTTTCCACAGGGCGCCGGACCAAAAGGCAACTCAAAATTATATTATCAGCTCGTTTGAGAATGGCATCTCAACTGCCAACAAAATACTGCACTTTGCTGCAACCTAAAGAGTAGAACTCAGGGGCATATTTAAAATGATTTAAATATACCCCCAAATTCTACTTAGGGCCTCCTCCTCCCCTACAGCCATACCAAGCCTCACCAAAAAGGTAAAAAGAGTGCAAACAAAACAAAGAAAATGCTGGCCGACAATTGCCATTCCAGAAATACCAATAGCACTAGCAAAGACCCCGAACTGTGATTTACATGTTCATCGCAGTGCTGTTACTAATGACAAAAAGGAAACAAATCGATTTTTAGATCGAAAAGTGCTGTATAAGGGCCCTAATTAGTTGTTCTCTTCTAAGAGATTTTTATATTATTTTGTGGCACAGTACTTTAGGTAAGGTAATTCAAAATTATATTATCAGCCCGTCTTGGTCATGCCACAGGACGCCGGACCAATAGTTAACACAAAATTATATTATCAGCCTATTACGCTCCTAACAGAAGGTAACTCAAAATTGTATTATCAGCCCGTCGCGCTCTTTTCACAGGGCGCCGGACCAAAAGCAAATGTAACTAATGTAACTAAAAATTAACTTTTCAGGACGTCACGCTCCTGCCACAGGGCGCTGGACCAAAAGTTAACTCAAAATTATATTATCAGCCCGTCGTGCACCTACTAAAGGGCGCCGGACCAAAAGATAACTCAACATTTTATTATCAGCCCGTCGCGCTCTTTCCACAGGGCGCCGGACCAAAAGCAAATGTAACTAATGTAATTAAAAATTACATTTTCAGGCCGTCACGCTCCTACCACAGGGCGCTGGACCAAAAGGTAACTCAAAATTATATTATCAGCCCGTCGCGCACCTACTAAAGGGCGCCGGACCAAAAGATAACTCAAAATTTTATTATAGGCCCGTCGCGCTCTTTCCACAGGGCGCCGGACCAAAAGCAAATGTTATTAATGTAACTAAAAATCACATTTTCAGCCTGTCGTGCTCCTACCACAGGGCGCCAGACCAAACGGTAACTCCAACTTTTATTATCAGCCCGTCGCGCTCTTTCCACAGGGCGCCGGACCAAAAGGTAACTCAAAATTATATTATCAGCTCGTTTGAGAATGGCATCTCAACTGCCAACAAAATACTGAACGCATTGCACAAATTGCTGCAACCTAAAGAGTAGAACTCAGGGGCATATTTAAAATGATTTAAATATACCCCCAAATTCTACTTAGGGCTTCCTCCTCCCCTACAGCCATACCAAGCCTCACCAAAAAGGTAAAAAGCATAAGAGTGCAAACAAAACAAAGAAAATGCTGGCCGACAATTGCCATTCCAGAAATACCAATAGCACTAGCAAAGACCCCGAACTGTGATTTACATGTTCATCGCAGTGCTGTTACTAATGACAAAAAGGAAACAAATCGATTTTTAGATCGAAAAGTGCTGTATAAGGGCCCTAATTAGTTGTTCTCTTCTAAGATATTTTTATATTATTTTGTGGCACAGTACTTTAGGTAAGGTAATTCAAAATTATATTATCAGCCCGTCTTGGTCATGCCACAGGACGCCGGACCAATAGTTAACACAAAATTATATTATCAGCCTATCACGCTCCTAACAGAAGGTAACTCAAAATTGTATTATCAGCCCGTCGCGCTCTTTCCACAGGGCGCCGGACCAAAAGCAAAATGTAACTAATGTAACTAAAAATTACATTTTCAGGCCGTCACGCTCCTACCACAGGGCGCTGGACCAAAAGTTAACTCAAAATTATATTATCAGCCCGTCGTGCACCTACTAAAGGGCGCCGGACCAAAAGATAACTCAAAATTTTATTATCAGCCCGTCGCGCTCTTTCCACAGGGCGCCGGACCAAAACCAAATGTAACTAATGTAATTAAAAATTACATTTTCAGGCCGTCACGCTCCTACCACAGGGCGCTGGACCAAAAGGTAACTCAAAATTATATTATCAGCCCGTCGCGCACCTACTAAAGGGCGCCGGACCAAAAGATAACTCAAAATTTTATTATCGGCCCGTCGCGCTCTTTCCACATGGCGCCGGACCAAAAGCAAATGTTATTAATGTAACTAAAAATCACATTTTCAGCCTGTCGTGCTCCTACCACAGGGCGCCAGACCAAACGGTAACTCCAACTTTTATTATCAGCCCGTCGCGCTCTTTCCACAGGGCGCCGGACCAAAAGGTAACTCAAAATTATATTATCAGCTCGTTTGAGAATGGCATCTCAACTGCCAACAAAATACTGCACGCATTGCACAAATTGCTGCAACCTAAAGAGTAGAACTCAGGGGCATATTTAAAATGATTTAAATATACCCCCAAATTCTACTTAGGGCCTCCTCCTCCCCTACAGCCATACCAAGCCTCACCAAAAAGGTAAAAAGCATAAGAGTGCAAACAAAACAAAGAAAATGCTGGCCGACAATTGCCATTCCAGAAATACCAATAGCACTAGCAAAGACCCAGAACTGTGATTTACATGTTCATCGCAGTGCTGTTACTAATGACAAAAAGGAAACAAACCGATTTTTAGATCGAAAAGTGCTGTATAAGGGCCCTAATTAGTTGTTCTCTTCTAAGATATTTTTATATTATTTTGTGGCACAGTACTTTAGGTAAGGTAATTCAAAATTATATTATCAGCCCGTCTTGGTCATGCCACAGGACGCCGGACCAAAAGGTAACGCAAAATTATATTATCAGCCCGTCGTGCACCTGCTAATGGGTGCCGGACCAAAAGGTAACTCAAAATTTTATTATCAGCCCGTCGCACTCTTTCCACAGGGCGCTGGACCAAAAGCAAATGTAACTAATGTAATTAAAAATTACATTTTCAGGCCGTCAGGCTCCTACCACAGGGCGCTGGACCAAAATGTAACTCAAAATTATATTGTTAGCCCGTCGCGCACCTACTAAAGGGCGCCGGACCAAAAGATAACTCAAAATTTTATTATCAGCCCGTCGCGCTCTTTCCACAGGGCGCCGGACCAAAAGCAAATGTTATTAATGTAACCAAAAATCACATTTTCAGCCTGTCGTGCTCCTACCACAGGGCGCCAGACCAAACGGTAACGCCAACTTTTATTATCAGCCCGTCGCGCTCTTTCCACAGGGCGCCGGACCAAAAGGTAATTCAAAATTATATTATCAGCCCGTCGCGCACCTACTAAAGGGCGCCGGACCAAAAAGTTAACTCAAAATTATATTATCAGCTCGTTTGAGAATGGCATCTCAACTGCCAAAAAAATACTGCACGCATTGCACAAATTGCTGCAACCTAAAGAGTAGAACTCAGGGGCATATTTAAAATGATTTAAATATACCCCCAAATTCTACTTATGGCCTCCTCCTCCCCTACAGCCATACCAAGCCTCACCAAAAAGGTAAAAAGCATAAGAGTGCAAACAAAACAAAGAAAATGCTGGCCGACAATTGCCATTCCAGAAATACCAATAGCACTAGCAAAGACCCAGAACTGTGATTTACATGTTCATCGCAGTGCTGTTAATTATGACAAAAAGGAAACAAATCGATTTTTAGATCGAAAAGTGCTGTATAAGGGCCCTAATTAGTTGTTCTCTTCTAAGATATTTTTATATTATTTTGTGGCACAGTACTTTAGGTAAGGTAATTCAAAATTATATTATCAGCCCGTCTTGGTCATGCCACAGGACGCCGGACCAATAGTTAACACAAAATTATATTATCAGCCTATCACGCTCCTAACAGAAGGTAACTCAAAATTGTATTATCAGCCCGTCGCGCTCTTTCCACAGGGCGCCGGACCAAAAGCAAATGTAACTAATGTAACTAAAAATTACATTTTCAGGCCGTCACGCTCCTACCACAGGGCGCTGGACCAAAAGTTAACTCAAAATTATATTATTAGCCCATCGCGCACCTACTAAAGGGCGCCGGACCAAAAGATAACTCAAAACTTTATTATCAGCCCATCGCGCTCTTTCCACAGGGCGCCGGACCAAAAGCAAATGTAACTAATGTAATTAAAAATTACATTTTCAGGCTGTCACGCTCCTACCACAGGGCGCTGGACCAAAAGGTAACTCAAAATTATATTATCAGCCCGTCACGCACCTACTAAAGGGCGCCGGACCAAAAGATAACTCAAAATTTTATTATCGGCCCGTCGCGCTCTTTCAACAGGGCGCCGGACCAAAAGCAAATGTTATTAATGTAACTAAAAATCACATTTTCAGCCTGTCGTGCTCCTACCACAGGGCGCCAGACCAAACGGTAACTCCAACTTTTATTATCAGCCCGTCGCGCTCTTTCCACAGGGCGCCGGACCAAAAGGTAACTCAAAATTATATTATCAGCTCGTTTGAGAATGGCATCTCAACTGCCAACAAAATACTGAACGCATTGCACAAATTGCTGCAACCTAAAGAGTAGAACTCAGGGGCATATTTAAAATGATTTAAATATACCCCCAAATTCTACTTAGGGCCTCCTCCTCCCCTACAGCCATACCAAGCCTCACCAAAAAGGTAAAAAGCATAAGAGTGCAAACAAAACAAAGAAAATGCTGGCCGACAATTGCCATTCCAGAAATACCAATAGCACTAGCAAAGACCCAGAACTGTGATTTACATGTTCATCGCAGTGCTGTTACTAATGACAAAAAGGAAACAAACCGATTTTTAGATCGAAAAGTGCTGTATAAGGGCCCTAATTAGTTGTTCTCTTCTAAGATATTTTTATATTATTTTGTGGCACAGTACTTTAGGTAAGGTAATTCAAAATTATATTATCAGCCCGTCTTGGTCATGCCACAGGACGCCGGACCAAAGGGTAACGCAAAATTATATTATCAGCCCGTCGTGCACCTGCTAATGGGTGCCGGACCAAAAGGTAACTCAAAATTTTATTATCAGCCCGTCGCACTCTTTCCACAGGGCGCTGGACCAAAAGCAAATGTAACTAATGTAATTAAAAATTACATTTTCAGGCCGTCAGGCTCCTACCACAGGGCGCTGGACCAAAATGTAACTCAAAATTATATTGTTAGCCCGTCGCGCACCTACTAAAGGGCGCCGGACCAAAAGATAAGTCAAAATTTTATTATCAGCCCGTCGCGCTCTTTCCACAGGGCGCCGGACCAAAAGCAAATGTTATTGATGTAACCAAAAATCACATTTTCAGCCTGTCGTGCTCCTACCACAGGGCGCCAGACCAAACGGTAATGCCAACTTTTATAATCAGCCCGTCGCGCTCTTTCCACAGGGCGCCGGACCAAAAGGTAATTCAAAATTATATTATCAGCCCGTCGTGCACCTGCTAATGGGTGCCGGACCAAAAGGTAACTCAAAATTTTATTATCAGCCCGTCGCACTCTTTCCACAGGGCGCTGGACCAAAAGCAAATGTAACTAATGTAATTAAAAATTACATTTTCAGGCCGTCAGGCTCCTACCACAGGGCGCTGGACCAAAATGTAACTCAAAATTATATTGTTAGCCCGTCGCGCACCTACTAAAGGGCGCCGGACCAAAAGATAACTCAAAATTTTATTATCAGCCCGTCGCGCTCTTTCCACAGGGCGCCGGACCAAAAGCAAATGTTATTAATGTAACCAAAAATCACATTTTCAGCCTGTCGTGCTCCTACCACAGGGCGCCAGACCAAACGGTAACGCCAACTTTTATTATCAGCCCGTCGCGCTCTTTCCACAGGGCGCCGGACCAAAAGGTAATTCAAAATTATATTATCAGCCCGTCGCGCACCTACTAAAGGGCGCCGGACCAAAAAGTTAACTCAAAATTATATTATCAGCTCGTTTGAGAATGGCATCTCAACTGCCAAAAAAATACTGCACGCATTGCACAAATTGCTGCAACCTAAAGAGTAGAACTCAGGGGCATATTTAAAATGATTTAAATATACCCCCAAATTCTACTTATGGCCTCCTCCTCCCCTACAGCCATACCAAGCCTCACCAAAAAGGTAAAAAGCATAAGAGTGCAAACAAAACAAAGAAAATGCTGGCCGACAATTGCCATTCCAGAAATACCAATAGCACTAGCAAAGACCCAGAACTGTGATTTACATGTTCATCGCAGTGCTGTTAATTATGACAAAAAGGAAACAAATCGATTTTTAGATCGAAAAGTGCTGTATAAGGGCCCTAATTAGTTGTTCTCTTCTAAGATATTTTTATATTATTTTGTGGCACAGTACTTTAGGTAAGGTAATTCAAAATTATATTATCAGCCCGTCTTGGTCATGCCACAGGACGCCGGACCAATAGTTAACACAAAATTATATTATCAGCCTATCACGCTCCTAACAGAAGGTAACTCAAAATTGTATTATCAGCCCGTCGCGCTCTTTCCACAGGGCGCCGGACCAAAAGCAAATGTAACTAATGTAACTAAAAATTACATTTTCAGGCCGTCACGCTCCTACCACAGGGCGCTGGACCAAAAGTTAACTCAAAATTATATTATTAGCCCATCGCGCACCTACTAAAGGGCGCCGGACCAAAAGATAACTCAAAACTTTATTATCAGCCCATCGCGCTCTTTCCACAGGGCGCCGGACCAAAAGCAAATGTAACTAATGTAATTAAAAATTACATTTTCAGGCTGTCACGCTCCTACCACAGGGCGCTGGACCAAAAGGTAACTCAAAATTATATTATCAGCCCGTCACGCACCTACTAAAGGGCGCCGGACCAAAAGATAACTCAAAATTTTATTATCGGCCCGTCGCGCTCTTTCAACAGGGCGCCGGACCAAAAGCAAATGTTATTAATGTAACTAAAAATCACATTTTCAGCCTGTCGTGCTCCTACCACAGGGCGCCAGACCAAACGGTAACTCCAACTTTTATTATCAGCCCGTCGCGCTCTTTCCACAGGGCGCCGGACCAAAAGGTAACTCAAAATTATATTATCAGCTCGTTTGAGAATGGCATCTCAACTGCCAACAAAATACTGAACGCATTGCACAAATTGCTGCAACCTAAAGAGTAGAACTCAGGGGCATATTTAAAATGATTTAAATATACCCCCAAATTCTACTTAGGGCCTCCTCCTCCCCTACAGCCATACCAAGCCTCACCAAAAAGGTAAAAAGCATAAGAGTGCAAACAAAACAAAGAAAATGCTGGCCGACAATTGCCATTCCAGAAATACCAATAGCACTAGCAAAGACCCAGAACTGTGATTTACATGTTCATCGCAGTGCTGTTACTAATGACAAAAAGGAAACAAACCGATTTTTAGATCGAAAAGTGCTGTATAAGGGCCCTAATTAGTTGTTCTCTTCTAAGATATTTTTATATTATTTTGTGGCACAGTACTTTAGGTAAGGTAATTCAAAATTATATTATCAGCCCGTCTTGGTCATGCCACAGGACGCCGGACCAAAGGGTAACGCAAAATTATATTATCAGCCCGTCGTGCACCTGCTAATGGGTGCCGGACCAAAAGGTAACTCAAAATTTTATTATCAGCCCGTCGCACTCTTTCCACAGGGCGCTGGACCAAAAGCAAATGTAACTAATGTAATTAAAAATTACATTTTCAGGCCGTCAGGCTCCTACCACAGGGCGCTGGACCAAAATGTAACTCAAAATTATATTGTTAGCCCGTCGCGCACCTACTAAAGGGCGCCGGACCAAAAGATAACTCAAAATTTTATTATCAGCCCGTCGCGCTCTTTCCACAGGGCGCCGGACCAAAAGCAAATGTTATTAATGTAACCAAAAATCACATTTTCAGCCTGTCGTGCTCCTACCACAGGGCGCCAGACCAAACGGTAACGCCAACTTTTATTATCAGCCCGTCGCGCTCTTTCCACAGGGCGCCGGACCAAAAGGTAATTCAAAATTATATTATCAGCCCGTCGCGCACCTACTAAAGGGCGCCGGACCAAAAAGTTAACTCAAAATTATATTATCAGCTCGTTTGAGAATGGCATCTCAACTGCCAAAAAAATACTGCACGCATTGCACAAATTGCTGCAACCTAAAGAGTAGAACTCAGGGGCATATTTAAAATGATTTAAATATACCCCCAAATTCTACTTATGGCCTCCTCCTCCCCTACAGCCATACCAAGCCTCACCAAAAAGGTAAAAAGCATAAGAGTGCAAACAAAACAAAGAAAATGCTGGCCGACAATTGCCATTCCAGAAATACCAATAGCACTAGCAAAGACCCAGAACTGTGATTTACATGTTCATCGCAGTGCTGTTAATTATGACAAAAAGGAAACAAATCGATTTTTAGATCGAAAAGTGCTGTATAAGGGCCCTAATTAGTTGTTCTCTTCTAAGATATTTTTATATTATTTTGTGGCACAGTACTTTAGGTAAGGTAATTCAAAATTATATTATCAGCCCGTCTTGGTCATGCCACAGGACGCCGGACCAATAGTTAACACAAAATTATATTATCAGCCTATCACGCTCCTAACAGAAGGTAACTCAAAATTGTATTATCAGCCCGTCGCGCTCTTTCCACAGGGCGCCGGACCAAAAGCAAATGTAACTAATGTAACTAAAAATTACATTTTCAGGCCGTCACGCTCCTACCACAGGGCGCTGGACCAAAAGTTAACTCAAAATTATATTATTAGCCCATCGCGCACCTACTAAAGGGCGCCGGACCAAAAGATAACTCAAAACTTTATTATCAGCCCATCGCGCTCTTTCCACAGGGCGCCGGACCAAAAGCAAATGTAACTAATGTAATTAAAAATTACATTTTCAGGCTGTCACGCTCCTACCACAGGGCGCTGGACCAAAAGGTAACTCAAAATTATATTATCAGCCCGTCACGCACCTACTAAAGGGCGCCGGACCAAAAGATAACTCAAAATTTTATTATCGGCCCGTCGCGCTCTTTCAACAGGGCGCCGGACCAAAAGCAAATGTTATTAATGTAACTAAAAATCACATTTTCAGCCTGTCGTGCTCCTACCACAGGGCGCCAGACCAAACGGTAACTCCAACTTTTATTATCAGCCCGTCGCGCTCTTTCCACAGGGCGCCGGACCAAAAGGTAACTCAAAATTATATTATCAGCTCGTTTGAGAATGGCATCTCAACTGCCAACAAAATACTGAACGCATTGCACAAATTGCTGCAACCTAAAGAGTAGAACTCAGGGGCATATTTAAAATGATTTAAATATACCCCCAAATTCTACTTAGGGCCTCCTCCTCCCCTACAGCCATACCAAGCCTCACCAAAAAGGTAAAAAGCATAAGAGTGCAAACAAAACAAAGAAAATGCTGGCCGACAATTGCCATTCCAGAAATACCAATAGCACTAGCAAAGACCCAGAACTGTGATTTACATGTTCATCGCAGTGCTGTTACTAATGACAAAAAGGAAACAAACCGATTTTTAGATCGAAAAGTGCTGTATAAGGGCCCTAATTAGTTGTTCTCTTCTAAGATATTTTTATATTATTTTGTGGCACAGTACTTTAGGTAAGGTAATTCAAAATTATATTATCAGCCCGTCTTGGTCATGCCACAGGACGCCGGACCAAAGGGTAACGCAAAATTATATTATCAGCCCGTCGTGCACCTGCTAATGGGTGCCGGACCAAAAGGTAACTCAAAATTTTATTATCAGCCCGTCGCACTCTTTCCACAGGGCGCTGGACCAAAAGCAAATGTAACTAATGTAATTAAAAATTACATTTTCAGGCCGTCAGGCTCCTACCACAGGGCGCTGGACCAAAATGTAACTCAAAATTATATTGTTAGCCCGTCGCGCACCTACTAAAGGGCGCCGGACCAAAAGATAAGTCAAAATTGTATTATCAGCCCGTCGCGCTCTTTCCACAGGGCGCCGGACCAAAAGCAAATGTAACTAATGTAACTAAAAATTACATTTTCAGGCCGTCACGCTCCTACCACAGGGCGCTGGACCAAAAGTTAACTCAAAATTATATTATTAGCCCATCGCGCACCTACTAAAGGGCGCCGGACCAAAAGATAACTCAAAACTTTATTATCAGCCCATCGCGCTCTTTCCACAGGGCGCCGGACCAAAAGCAAATGTAACTAATGTAATTAAAAATTACATTTTCAGGCTGTCACGCTCCTACCACAGGGCGCTGGACCAAAAGGTAACTCAAAATTATATTATCAGCCCGTCACGCACCTACTAAAGGGCGCCGGACCAAAAGATAACTCAAAATTTTATTATCGGCCCGTCGCGCTCTTTCAACAGGGCGCCGGACCAAAAGCAAATGTTATTAATGTAACTAAAAATCACATTTTCAGCCTGTCGTGCTCCTACCACAGGGCGCCAGACCAAACGGTAACTCCAACTTTTATTATCAGCCCGTCGCGCTCTTTCCACAGGGCGCCGGACCAAAAGGTAACTCAAAATTATATTATCAGCTCGTTTGAGAATGGCATCTCAACTGCCAACAAAATACTGAACGCATTGCACAAATTGCTGCAACCTAAAGAGTAGAACTCAGGGGCATATTTAAAATGATTTAAATATACCCCCAAATTCTACTTAGGGCCTCCTCCTCCCCTACAGCCATACCAAGCCTCACCAAAAAGGTAAAAAGCATAAGAGTGCAAACAAAACAAAGAAAATGCTGGCCGACAATTGCCATTCCAGAAATACCAATAGCACTAGCAAAGACCCAGAACTGTGATTTACATGTTCATCGCAGTGCTGTTACTAATGACAAAAAGGAAACAAACCGATTTTTAGATCGAAAAGTGCTGTATAAGGGCCCTAATTAGTTGTTCTCTTCTAAGATATTTTTATATTATTTTGTGGCACAGTACTTTAGGTAAGGTAATTCAAAATTATATTATCAGCCCGTCTTGGTCATGCCACAGGACGCCGGACCAAAGGGTAACGCAAAATTATATTATCAGCCCGTCGTGCACCTGCTAATGGGTGCCGGACCAAAAGGTAACTCAAAATTTTATTATCAGCCCGTCGCACTCTTTCCACAGGGCGCTGGACCAAAAGCAAATGTAACTAATGTAATTAAAAATTACATTTTCAGGCCGTCAGGCTCCTACCACAGGGCGCTGGACCAAAATGTAACTCAAAATTATATTGTTAGCCCGTCGCGCACCTACTAAAGGGCGCCGGACCAAAAGATAACTCAAAATTTTATTATCAGCCCGTCGCGCTCTTTCCACAGGGCGCCGGACCAAAAGCAAATGTTATTAATGTAACCAAAAATCACATTTTCAGCCTGTCGTGCTCCTACCACAGGGCGCCAGACCAAACGGTAACGCCAACTTTTATTATCAGCCCGTCGCGCTCTTTCCACAGGGCGCCGGACCAAAAGGTAATTCAAAATTATATTATCAGCCCGTCGCGCACCTACTAAAGGGCGCCGGACCAAAAAGTTAACTCAAAATTATATTATCAGCTCGTTTGAGAATGGCATCTCAACTGCCAAAAAAATACTGCACGCATTGCACAAATTGCTGCAACCTAAAGAGTAGAACTCAGGGGCATATTTAAAATGATTTAAATATACCCCCAAATTCTACTTATGGCCTCCTCCTCCCCTACAGCCATACCAAGCCTCACCAAAAAGGTAAAAAGCATAAGAGTGCAAACAAAACAAAGAAAATGCTGGCCGACAATTGCCATTCCAGAAATACCAATAGCACTAGCAAAGACCCAGAACTGTGATTTACATGTTCATCGCAGTGCTGTTAATTATGACAAAAAGGAAACAAATCGATTTTTAGATCGAAAAGTGCTGTATAAGGGCCCTAATTAGTTGTTCTCTTCTAAGATATTTTTATATTATTTTGTGGCACAGTACTTTAGGTAAGGTAATTCAAAATTATATTATCAGCCCGTCTTGGTCATGCCACAGGACGCCGGACCAATAGTTAACACAAAATTATATTATCAGCCTATCACGCTCCTAACAGAAGGTAACTCAAAATTGTATTATCAGCCCGTCGCGCTCTTTCCACAGGGCGCCGGACCAAAAGCAAATGTAACTAATGTAACTAAAAATTACATTTTCAGGCCGTCACGCTCCTACCACAGGGCGCTGGACCAAAAGTTAACTCAAAATTATATTATTAGCCCATCGCGCACCTACTAAAGGGCGCCGGACCAAAAGATAACTCAAAACTTTATTATCAGCCCATCGCGCTCTTTCCACAGGGCGCCGGACCAAAAGCAAATGTAACTAATGTAATTAAAAATTACATTTTCAGGCTGTCACGCTCCTACCACAGGGCGCTGGACCAAAAGGTAACTCAAAATTATATTATCAGCCCGTCACGCACCTACTAAAGGGCGCCGGACCAAAAGATAACTCAAAATTTTATTATCGGCCCGTCGCGCTCTTTCAACAGGGCGCCGGACCAAAAGCAAATGTTATTAATGTAACTAAAAATCACATTTTCAGCCTGTCGTGCTCCTACCACAGGGCGCCAGACCAAACGGTAACTCCAACTTTTATTATCAGCCCGTCGCGCTCTTTCCACAGGGCGCCGGACCAAAAGGTAACTCAAAATTATATTATCAGCTCGTTTGAGAATGGCATCTCAACTGCCAACAAAATACTGAACGCATTGCACAAATTGCTGCAACCTAAAGAGTAGAACTCAGGGGCATATTTAAAATGATTTAAATATACCCCCAAATTCTACTTAGGGCCTCCTCCTCCCCTACAGCCATACCAAGCCTCACCAAAAAGGTAAAAAGCATAAGAGTGCAAACAAAACAAAGAAAATGCTGGCCGACAATTGCCATTCCAGAAATACCAATAGCACTAGCAAAGACCCAGAACTGTGATTTACATGTTCATCGCAGTGCTGTTACTAATGACAAAAAGGAAACAAACCGATTTTTAGATCGAAAAGTGCTGTATAAGGGCCCTAATTAGTTGTTCTCTTCTAAGATATTTTTATATTATTTTGTGGCACAGTACTTTAGGTAAGGTAATTCAAAATTATATTATCAGCCCGTCTTGGTCATGCCACAGGACGCCGGACCAAAGGGTAACGCAAAATTATATTATCAGCCCGTCGTGCACCTGCTAATGGGTGCCGGACCAAAAGGTAACTCAAAATTTTATTATCAGCCCGTCGCACTCTTTCCACAGGGCGCTGGACCAAAAGCAAATGTAACTAATGTAATTAAAAATTACATTTTCAGGCCGTCAGGCTCCTACCACAGGGCGCTGGACCAAAATGTAACTCAAAATTATATTGTTAGCCCGTCGCGCACCTACTAAAGGGCGCCGGACCAAAAGATAAGTCAAAATTTTATTATCAGCCCGTCGCGCTCTTTCCACAGGGCGCCGGACCAAAAGCAAATGTTATTGATGTAACCAAAAATCACATTTTCAGCCTGTCGTGCTCCTACCACAGGGCGCCAGACCAAACGGTAATGCCAACTTTTATAATCAGCCCGTCGCGCTCTTTCCACAGGGCGCCGGACCAAAAGGTAATTCAAAATTATATTATCAGCCCGTCGTGCACCTGCTAATGGGTGCCGGACCAAAAGGTAACTCAAAATTTTATTATCAGCCCGTCGCACTCTTTCCACAGGGCGCTGGACCAAAAGCAAATGTAACTAATGTAATTAAAAATTACATTTTCAGGCCGTCAGGCTCCTACCACAGGGCGCTGGACCAAAATGTAACTCAAAATTATATTGTTAGCCCGTCGCGCACCTACTAAAGGGCGCCGGACCAAAAGATAACTCAAAATTTTATTATCAGCCCGTCGCGCTCTTTCCACAGGGCGCCGGACCAAAAGCAAATGTTATTAATGTAACCAAAAATCACATTTTCAGCCTGTCGTGCTCCTACCACAGGGCGCCAGACCAAACGGTAACGCCAACTTTTATTATCAGCCCGTCGCGCTCTTTCCACAGGGCGCCGGACCAAAAGGTAATTCAAAATTATATTATCAGCCCGTCGCGCACCTACTAAAGGGCGCCGGACCAAAAAGTTAACTCAAAATTATATTATCAGCTCGTTTGAGAATGGCATCTCAACTGCCAAAAAAATACTGCACGCATTGCACAAATTGCTGCAACCTAAAGAGTAGAACTCAGGGGCATATTTAAAATGATTTAAATATACCCCCAAATTCTACTTATGGCCTCCTCCTCCCCTACAGCCATACCAAGCCTCACCAAAAAGGTAAAAAGCATAAGAGTGCAAACAAAACAAAGAAAATGCTGGCCGACAATTGCCATTCCAGAAATACCAATAGCACTAGCAAAGACCCAGAACTGTGATTTACATGTTCATCGCAGTGCTGTTAATTATGACAAAAAGGAAACAAATCGATTTTTAGATCGAAAAGTGCTGTATAAGGGCCCTAATTAGTTGTTCTCTTCTAAGATATTTTTATATTATTTTGTGGCACAGTACTTTAGGTAAGGTAATTCAAAATTATATTATCAGCCCGTCTTGGTCATGCCACAGGACGCCGGACCAATAGTTAACACAAAATTATATTATCAGCCTATCACGCTCCTAACAGAAGGTAACTCAAAATTGTATTATCAGCCCGTCGCGCTCTTTCCACAGGGCGCCGGACCAAAAGCAAATGTAACTAATGTAACTAAAAATTACATTTTCAGGCCGTCACGCTCCTACCACAGGGCGCTGGACCAAAAGTTAACTCAAAATTATATTATTAGCCCATCGCGCACCTACTAAAGGGCGCCGGACCAAAAGATAACTCAAAACTTTATTATCAGCCCATCGCGCTCTTTCCACAGGGCGCCGGACCAAAAGCAAATGTAACTAATGTAATTAAAAATTACATTTTCAGGCTGTCACGCTCCTACCACAGGGCGCTGGACCAAAAGGTAACTCAAAATTATATTATCAGCCCGTCACGCACCTACTAAAGGGCGCCGGACCAAAAGATAACTCAAAATTTTATTATCGGCCCGTCGCGCTCTTTCAACAGGGCGCCGGACCAAAAGCAAATGTTATTAATGTAACTAAAAATCACATTTTCAGCCTGTCGTGCTCCTACCACAGGGCGCCAGACCAAACGGTAACTCCAACTTTTATTATCAGCCCGTCGCGCTCTTTCCACAGGGCGCCGGACCAAAAGGTAACTCAAAATTATATTATCAGCTCGTTTGAGAATGGCATCTCAACTGCCAACAAAATACTGAACGCATTGCACAAATTGCTGCAACCTAAAGAGTAGAACTCAGGGGCATATTTAAAATGATTTAAATATACCCCCAAATTCTACTTAGGGCCTCCTCCTCCCCTACAGCCATACCAAGCCTCACCAAAAAGGTAAAAAGCATAAGAGTGCAAACAAAACAAAGAAAATGCTGGCCGACAATTGCCATTCCAGAAATACCAATAGCACTAGCAAAGACCCAGAACTGTGATTTACATGTTCATCGCAGTGCTGTTACTAATGACAAAAAGGAAACAAACCGATTTTTAGATCGAAAAGTGCTGTATAAGGGCCCTAATTAGTTGTTCTCTTCTAAGATATTTTTATATTATTTTGTGGCACAGTACTTTAGGTAAGGTAATTCAAAATTATATTATCAGCCCGTCTTGGTCATGCCACAGGACGCCGGACCAAAGGGTAACGCAAAATTATATTATCAGCCCGTCGTGCACCTGCTAATGGGTGCCGGACCAAAAGGTAACTCAAAATTTTATTATCAGCCCGTCGCACTCTTTCCACAGGGCGCTGGACCAAAAGCAAATGTAACTAATGTAATTAAAAATTACATTTTCAGGCCGTCAGGCTCCTACCACAGGGCGCTGGACCAAAATGTAACTCAAAATTATATTGTTAGCCCGTCGCGCACCTACTAAAGGGCGCCGGACCAAAAGATAAGTCAAAATTTTATTATCAGCCCGTCGCGCTCTTTCCACAGGGCGCCGGACCAAAAGCAAATGTTATTAATGTAACCAAAAATCACATTTTCAGCCTGTCGTGCTCCTACCACAGGGCGCCAGACCAAACGGTAACGCCAACTTTTATTATCAGCCCGTCGCGCTCTTTCCACAGGGCGCCGGACCAAAAGGTAATTCAAAATTATATTATCAGCCCGTCGCGCACCTACTAAAGGGCGCCGGACCAAAAAGTTAACTCAAAATTATATTATCAGCTCGTTTGAGAATGGCATCTCAACTGCCAAAAAAATACTGCACGCATTGCACAAATTGCTGCAACCTAAAGAGTAGAACTCAGGGGCATATTTAAAATGATTTAAATATACCCCCAAATTCTACTTATGGCCTCCTCCTCCCCTACAGCCATACCAAGCCTCACCAAAAAGGTAAAAAGCATAAGAGTGCAAACAAAACAAAGAAAATGCTGGCCGACAATTGCCATTCCAGAAATACCAATAGCACTAGCAAAGACCCAGAACTGTGATTTACATGTTCATCGCAGTGCTGTTAATTATGACAAAAAGGAAACAAATCGATTTTTAGATCGAAAAGTGCTGTATAAGGGCCCTAATTAGTTGTTCTCTTCTAAGATATTTTTATATTATTTTGTGGCACAGTACTTTAGGTAAGGTAATTCAAAATTATATTATCAGCCCGTCTTGGTCATGCCACAGGACGCCGGACCAATAGTTAACACAAAATTATATTATCAGCCTATCACGCTCCTAACAGAAGGTAACTCAAAATTGTATTATCAGCCCGTCGCGCTCTTTCCACAGGGCGCCGGACCAAAAGCAAATGTAACTAATGTAACTAAAAATTACATTTTCAGGCCGTCACGCTCCTACCACAGGGCGCTGGACCAAAAGGTAAATCAAAATTATATTATCAGCCCGTCACGCACCTACTAAAGGGCGCCGGACCAAAAGATAACTCAAAATTTTATTATCGGCCCGTCGCGCTCTTTCAACAGGGCGCCGGACCAAAAGCAAATGTTATTAATGTAACTAAAAATCACATTTTCAGCCTGTCGTGCTCCTACCACAGGGCGCCAGACCAAACGGTAACTCCAACTTTTATTATCAGCCCGTCGCGCTCTTTCCACAGGGCGCCGGACCAAAAGGTAACTCAAAATTATATTATCAGCTCGTTTGAGAATGGCATCTCAACTGCCAACAAAATACTGAACGCATTGCACAAATTGCTGCAACCTAAAGAGTAGAACTCAGGGGCATATTTAAAATGATTTAAATATACCCCCAAATTCTACTTAGGGCCTCCTCCTCCCCTACAGCCATACCAAGCCTCACCAAAAAGGTAAAAAGCATAAGGGTGCAAACAAAACAAAGAAAATGCTGGCCGACAATTGCCATTCCAGAAATACCAATAGCACTAGCAAAGACCCAGAACTGTGATTTACATGTTCATCGCAGTGCTGTTACTAATGACAAAAAGGAAACAAACCGATTTTTAGATCGAAAAGTGCTGTATAAGGGCCCTAATTAGTTGTTCTCTTCTAAGATATTTTTATATTATTTTGTGGCACAGTACTTTAGGTAAGGTAATTCAAAATTATATTATCAGCCCGTCTTGGTCATGCCACAGGACGCCGGACCAATAGTTAACGCAAAATTATATTATCAGCCTATCACGCTCGTAACAGAAGGTAACTCAAAATTGTATTATCAGCCCGTCGCGCTCTTTCCACAGGGCGCCGGACCAAAAGCAAATGTAACTAATGTAATTAAAAATTACATTTTCAGGCCGGCACGCTCCTACCACAGGGCGCTGGACCAAAAGGTAACTCAAAATTATATTATCAGCCCGTCGCGCACCTACTAAAGGGCGCCGGACCAAAAGATAACTCAAAATTTTATTATCGGCCCGTCGCGCTCTTTCCACAGGGCGCCGGACCAAAAGCAAATGTTATTAATGTAACTAAAAATCACATTTTCAGCCTGTCGTGCTCCTACCACAGGGCGCCAGACCAAACGGT
Source organism: Hyperolius riggenbachi (assembly GCF_040937935.1). NCBI lineage: Eukaryota > Metazoa > Chordata > Amphibia > Anura > Hyperoliidae > Hyperolius > Hyperolius riggenbachi. The sequence continues at coordinate 43,589,443 of NC_090654.1, forward strand.
AACTCCAACTTTTATTATCAGCCCGTCGCGCTCTTTCCACAGGGCGCCGGACCAAAAGGTAACTCAAAATTATATTATCAGCTCGTTTGAGAATGGCATCTCAACTGCCAACAAAATACTGCACGCATTGCACAAATTGCTGCAACCTAAAGAGTAGAACTCAGGGGCATATTTAAAATGATTTAAATATACCCCCAAATTCTACTTAGGGCCTCCTCCTCCCCTACAGCCATACCAAGCCTCACCAAAAAGGTAAAAAGCATAAGAGTGCAAACAAAACAAAGAAAATGCTGGCCGACAATTGCCATTCCAGAAATACCAATAGCACTAGCAAAGACCCAGAACTGTGATTTACATGTTCATCGCAGTGCTGTTACTAATGACAAAAAGGAAACAAACCGATTTTTAGATCGAAAAGTGCTGTATAAGGGCCCTAATTAGTTGTTCTCTTCTAAGATATTTTTATATTATTTTGTGGCACAGTACTTTAGGTAAGGTAATTCAAAATTATATTATCAGCCCGTCTTGGTCATGCCACAGGACGCCGGACCAAAAGGTAACGCAAAATTATATTATCAGCCCGTCGTGCACCTGCTAATGGGTGCCGGACCAAAAGGTAACTCAAAATTTTATTATCAGCCCGTCGCACTCTTTCCACAGGGCGCTGGACCAAAAGCAAATGTAACTAATGTAATTAAAAATTACATTTTCAGGCCGTCAGGCTCCTACCACAGGGCGCTGGACCAAAATGTAACTCAAAATTATATTGTTAGCCCGTCGCGCACCTACTAAAGGGCGCCGGACCAAAAGATAACTCAAAATTTTATTATCAGCCCGTCGCGCTCTTTCCACAGGGCGCCGGACCAAAAGCAAATGTTATTAATGTAACCAAAAATCACATTTTCAGCCTGTCGTGCTCCTACCACAGGGCGCCAGACCAAACGGTAACGCCAACTTTTATTATCAGCCCGTCGCGCTCTTTCCACAGGGCGCCGGACCAAAAGGTAATTCAAAATTATATTATCAGCCCGTCGCGCACCTACTAAAGGGCGCCGGACCAAAAAGTTAACTCAAAATTATATTATCAGCTCGTTTGAGAATGGCATCTCAACTGCCAAAAAAATACTGCACGCATTGCACAAATTGCTGCAACCTAAAGAGTAGAACTCAGGGGCATATTTAAAATGATTTAAATATACCCCCAAATTCTACTTATGGCCTCCTCCTCCCCTACAGCCATACCAAGCCTCACCAAAAAGGTAAAAAGCATAAGAGTGCAAACAAAACAAAGAAAATGCTGGCCGACAATTGCCATTCCAGAAATACCAATAGCACTAGCAAAGACCCAGAACTGTGATTTACATGTTCATCGCAGTGCTGTTAATTATGACAAAAAGGAAACAAATCGATTTTTAGATCGAAAAGTGCTGTATAAGGGCCCTAATTAGTTGTTCTCTTCTAAGATATTTTTATATTATTTTGTGGCACAGTACTTTAGGTAAGGTAATTCAAAATTATATTATCAGCCCGTCTTGGTCATGCCACAGGACGCCGGACCAATAGTTAACACAAAATTATATTATCAGCCTATCACGCTCCTAACAGAAGGTAACTCAAAATTGTATTATCAGCCCGTCGCGCTCTTTCCACAGGGCGCCGGACCAAAAGCAAATGTAACTAATGTAACTAAAAATTACATTTTCAGGCCGTCACGCTCCTACCACAGGGCGCTGGACCAAAAGTTAACTCAAAATTATATTATTAGCCCATCGCGCACCTACTAAAGGGCGCCGGACCAAAAGATAACTCAAAATTTTATTATCAGCCGATCGCGCTCTTTCCACAGGGCGCCGGACCAAAAGCAAATGTAACTAATGTAATTAAAAATTACATTTTCAGGCCGTCACGCTCCTACCACAGGGCGCTGGACCAAAAGGTAACTCAAAATTATATTATCAGCCCGTCACGCACCTACTAAAGGGCGCCGGACCAAAAGATAACTCAAAATTTTATTATCGGCCCGTCGCGCTCTTTCAACAGGGCGCCGGACCAAAAGCAAATGTTATTAATGTAACTAAAAATCACATTTTCAGCCTGTCGTGCTCCTACCACAGGGCGCCAGACCAAACGGTAACTCCAACTTTTATTATCAGCCCGTCGCGCTCTTTCCACAGGGCGCCGGACCAAAAGGTAACTCAAAATTATATTATCAGCTCGTTTGAGAATGGCATCTCAACTGCCAACAAAATACTGAACGCATTGCACAAATTGCTGCAACCTAAAGAGTAGAACTCAGGGGCATATTTAAAATGATTTAAATATACCCCCAAATTCTACTTAGGGCCTCCTCCTCCCCTACAGCCATACCAAGCCTCACCAAAAAGGTAAAAAGCATAAGAGTGCAAACAAAACAAAGAAAATGCTGGCCGACAATTGCCATTCCAGAAATACCAATAGCACTAGCAAAGACCCAGAACTGTGATTTACATGTTCATCGCAGTGCTGTTACTAATGACAAAAAGGAAACAAACCGATTTTTAGATCGAAAAGTGCTGTATAAGGGCCCTAATTAGTTGTTCTCTTCTAAGATATTTTTATATTATTTTGTGGCACAGTACTTTAGGTAAGGTAATTCAAAATTATATTATCAGCCCGTCTTGGTCATGCCACAGGACGCCGGACCAATAGTTAACGCAAAATTATATTATCAGCCTATCACGCTCGTAACAGAAGGTAACTCAAAATTGTATTATCAGCCCGTCGCGCTCTTTCCACAGGGCGCCGGACCAAAAGCAAATGTAACTAATGTAATTAAAAATTACATTTTCAGGCCGGCACGCTCCTACCACAGGGCGCTGGACCAAAAGGTAACTCAAAATTATATTATCAGCCCGTCACGCACCTACTAAAGGGCGCCGGACCAAAAGATAACTCAAAATTTTATTATCGGCCCGTCGCGCTCTTTCAACAGGGCGCCGGACCAAAAGCAAATGTTATTAATGTAACTAAAAATCACATTTTCAGCCTGTCGTGCTCCTACCACAGGGCGCCAGACCAAACGGTAACTCCAACTTTTATTATCAGCCCGTCGCGCTCTTTCCACAGGGCGCCGGACCAAAAGGTAACTCAAAATTATATTATCAGCTCGTTTGAGAATGGCATCTCAACTGCCAACAAAATACTGCACGCATTGCACAAATTGCTGCAACCTAAAGAGTAGAACTCAGGGGCATATTTAAAATGATTTAAATATACCCCCAAATTCTACTTATGGCCTCCTCCTCCCCTACAGCCATACCATGCCTCACCAAAAAGGTAAAAAGCATAAGAGTGCAAACAAAACAAAGAAAATGCTGGCCGACAATTGCCATTCCAGAAATACCAATAGCACTAGCAAAGACCCAGAACTGTGATTTACATGTTTATCGCAGTGCTGTTACTAATGACAAAAAGGAAACAAATCGATTTTTAGATCGAAAAGTGCTGTATAAGGGCCCTAATTAGTTGTTCTCTTCTAAGATATTTTTATATTATTTTGTGGCACAGTACTTTAGGGAAGGTAATTCAAAATTATATTATCAGCCCGTCTTGGTCATGCCACAGGACGCCGGACCAATAGTTAACACAAAATTATATTATCAGCCTATCACGCTCCTAACAGAAGGTAACTCAAAATTGTATTATCAGCCCGTCGCGCTCTTTCCACAGGGCGCCGGACCAAAAGCAAATGTAACTAATGTAACAAAAAAATTAACTTTTCAGGACGTCACGCTCCTGCCACAGGGCGCTGGACCAAAAGTTAACTCAAAATTATATTATCAGCCCGTCGTGCACCTACTAAAGGGCGCCGGACCAAAAGATAACTCAAAATTTTATTATCGGCCCGTCGCGCTCTTTCAACAGGGCGCCGGACCAAAAGCAAATGTTATTAATGTAACTAAAAATCACATTTTCAGCCTGTCGTGCTCCTACCACAGGGCGCCAGACCAAACGGTAACTCCAACTTTTATTATCAGCCCGTCGCGCTCTTTCCACAGGGCGCCGGACCAAAAGGTAACTCAAAATTATATTATCAGCTCGTTTGAGAATGGCATCTCAACTGCCAACAAAATACTGAACGCATTGCACAAATTGCTGCAACCTAAAGAGTAGAACTCATGGGCATATTTAAAATGATTTAAATATACCCCCAAATTCTACTTAGGGCCTCCTCCTCCCCTACAGCCATACCAAGCCTCACCAAAAAGGTAAAAAGCATAAGAGTGCAAACAAAACAAAGAAAATGCTGGCCGACAATTGCCATTCCAGAAATACCAATAGCACTAGCAAAGACCCAGAACTGTGATATACATGTTTATCGCAGTGCTGTTACTAATGACAAAAAGGAAACAAATCGATTTTTAGATCGAAAAGTGCTGTATAAGGGCCCTAATTAGTTGTTCTCTTCTAAGATATTTTTATATTATTTTGTGGCACAGTACTTTAGGGAAGGTAATTCAAAATTATATTATCAGCCCGTCTTGGTCATGCCACAGGACGCCGGACCAATAGTTAACACAAAATTATATTATCAGCCTATCACGCTCCTAACAGAAGGTAACTCAAAATTGTATTATCAGCCCGTCGCGCTCTTTCCACAGGGCGCCGGACCAAAAGCAAAATGTAACTAATGTAACTAAAAATTACATTTTCAGGCCGTCACGCTCCTACCACAGGGCGCTGGACCAAAAGTTAACTCAAAATTATATTATCAGCCCGTCGTGCACCTACTAAAGGGCGCCGGACCAAAAGATAACTCAAAATTTTGTTATCAGCCCGTCGCGCTCTTTCCACAGGGCGCCGGACCAAAAGCAAATGTAACTAATGTAATTAAAAATTAAATTTTCAGGCCGTCACGCTCCTACCACAGGGCGCTGGACCAAAAGGTAACTCAAAATTATATTATCAGCCCGTCGCGCACCTACTAAAGGGCGCTGGACCAAAAGATAACTCAAAATTTTATTATCGGCCCGTCGCGCTCTTTCCACAGGGCGCCGGACCAAAAGCAAATGTTATTAATGTAACTAAAAATCACATTTTCAGCCTGTCGTGCTCCTACCACAGGGCGCCAGACCAAACGGTAACTCCAACTTTTATTATCAGCCCGTCGCGCTCTTTCCACAGGGCGCCGGACCAAAAGGTAACTCAAAATTATATTATCAGCTCGTTTGAGAATGGCATCTCAACTGCCAACAAAATACTGCACGCATTGCACAAATTGCTGCAACCTAAAGAGTAGAACTCAGGGGCATATTTAAAATGATTTAAATATACCCCCAAATTCTACTTAGGGCCTCCTCCTCCCCTACAGCCATACCAAGCCTCACCAAAAAGGTAAAAAGCATAAGAGTGCAAACAAAACAAAGAAAATGCTGGCCGACAATTGCCATTCCAGAAATACCAATAGCACTAGCAAAGACCCAGAACTGTGATTTACATGTTCATCGCAGTGCTGTTACTAATGACAAAAAGGAAACAAACCGATTTTTAGATCGAAAAGTGCTGTATAAGGGCCCTAATTAGTTGTTCTCTTCTAAGATATTTTTATATTATTTTGTGGCACAGTACTTTAGGTAAGGTAATTCAAAATTATATTATCAGCCCGTCTTGGTCATGCCACAGGACGCCGGACCAAAAGGTAACGCAAAATTATATTATCAGCCCGTCGTGCACCTGCTAATGGGTGCCGGACCAAAAGGTAACTCAAAATTTTATTATCAGCCCGTCGCACTCTTTCCACAGGGCGCTGGACCAAAAGCAAATGTAACTAATGTAATTAAAAATTACATTTTCAGGCCGTCAGGCTCCTACCACAGGGCGCTGGACCAAAATGTAACTCAAAATTATATTGTTAGCCCGTCGCGCACCTACTAAAGGGCGCCGGACCAAAAGATAACTCAAAATTTTATTATCAGCCCGTCGCGCTCTTTCCACAGGGCGCCGGACCAAAAGCAAATGTTATTAATGTAACCAAAAATCACATTTTCAGCCTGTCGTGCTCCTACCACAGGGCGCCAGACCAAACGGTAACGCCAACTTTTATTATCAGCCCGTCGCGCTCTTTCCACAGGGCGCCGGACCAAAAGGTAATTCAAAATTATATTATCAGCCCGTCGCACACCTACTAAAGGGCGCCGGACCAAAAAGTTAACTCAAAATTATATTATCAGCTCGTTTGAGAATGGCATCTCAACTGCCAAAAAAATACTGCACGCATTGCACAAATTGCTGCAACCTAAAGAGTAGAACTCAGGGGCATATTTAAAATGATTTAAATATACCCCCAAATTCTACTTATGGCCTCCTCCTCCTCCCCTACAGCCATACCAAGCCTCACCAAAAAGGTAAAAAGCATAAGAGTGCAAACAAAACAAAGAAAATGCTGGCCGACAATTGCCATTCCAGAAATACCAATAGCACTAGCAAAGACCCAGAACTGTGATTTACATGTTCATCGCAGTGCTGTTAATTATGACAAAAAGGAAACAAATCGATTTTTAGATCGAAAAGTGCTGTATAAGGGCCCTAATTAGTTGTTCTCTTCTAAGATATTTTTATATTATTTTGTGGCACAGTACTTTAGGTAAGGTAATTCAAAATTATATTATCAGCCCGTCTTGGTCATGCCACAGGACGCCGGACCAATAGTTAACACAAAATTATATTATCAGCCTATCACGCTCCTAACAGAAGGTAACTCAAAATTGTATTATCAGCCCGTCGCGCTCTTTCCACAGGGCGCCGGACCAAAAGCAAATGTATCTAATGTAACTAAAAATTACATTTTCAGGTCGTCACGCTCCTACCACAGGGCGCTGGACCAAAAGTTAACTCAAAATTATATTATTAGCCCATCGCGCACCTACTAAAGGGCGCCGGACCAAAAGATAACTCAAAATTTTATTATAGGCCCGTCGCGCTCTTTCCACAGGGTGTCGGACCAAAAGCAAATGTTATTAATGTAACTAAAAATCAAATATTCAGCCTGTCATGCTCCTACCACAGGGCGCCAGACCAAACGGTAACTCAAAATTATATTATCAGCCCGTTTGAGAATGGCATCTCAACTGCCAACAAAATACTGCACGCATTGCACAAATTGCTGCAACCTAAAGAGTAGAACTCAGGGGCATATTTAAAATGATTTAAATATACCCCCAAATTCTACTTATGGCCTCCTCCTCCCCTACAGCCATACCAAGCCTCACCAAAAAGGTAAAAAGCATAAGAGCGCAAACAAAACAAAGAAAATGCTGGCCGACAATTGCCATTCCAGAAATACCAATAGCACTAGCAAAGAACCAGAACTGTGATTTACATGTTCATCGCCGTGCTGTTACTAATGACAAAAAGGAAACAAATCGTTTTTAGATTGAAAAGTGCTGTATAAGGGCCCTAATTAGTTGTTCTCTTCTAAGATATTTTTATATTCTTTTTCGGCACAGTACTTTAGGTAAGGTAATTCAAAATTATTTTAGCAGCCCATCTTGGTCATGCCACAGGACGCCGGACCAAAAGGTAACTCAAAATTTTATTATCAGCTTGTCGCGCTCTTTCCACAGGTCGCCGGACCAAAAGGTAACTCAAAATTATATTATCAGCCCATCGTGCTCCTAATAATGGGTGCCGGACCTATAAGTAACTACAACTTTTATTATCATCCCGTCGCACTCTTTCCACAGGGCGCCGGACCAAAAGGAAACTCAAAATTACATTATCAGCCCATTGCGCACCTACCACAGGGCGCCGGAGCAAAAGGTAACTCAAAAATTATATTATCAGCCCATCGTGCTCCTACCAATGGGCGCCGGACCAAAAGTTAACTCAAAATTTTATTATCAGCCCGTAGCGCTCTTTCCAAAAGGGAGCCGGATCAAAGGGTAGTGAAACTAATGTAACAAAAAATTACATTTTCAGCCCGTCACGCTCCTACCACAGGGCGCCGGACCAAAAGGTAACTCCAATTTTTATTATCAGCCAGTCGCGCTCCTATCAATGCGCGCCGGACCAAAAGCTAACTCAAAATTTTATTATTAGCCGGTCGCGCTCTTTCCACAGGGCTCCGGACCAAAAGGTAACTCAAAATTACATTATCAGCCAGTTGCGCACCTATCAAAGGGCCCGGGACCAAAAGATAATGTAACTAAAATTACATTTTTCAGCATGTCGCGCTCCTACCACAGGGCGCTAGACCAAACAGTAACTCCAACTTTTGTTATCAGCCCGTCACGCTCTTTCCACAGGGCGCTGGACCAAAAGGTAACTCAAGACACATTCTCACCAGAGGGGTAATCTTAGCAGTCCCTGTGACCACAGGGGGTTCCAAAGCTGTGGGGGCCCATATATTATATATATATATATATATATATATATATATATACATATATACACAAGCGTTTAATATATAGTGCTTTTACAGATTACATCGTCATGGTCCTCAAAGGAGCTCACAATCTAATCCTTCAAATCATATGTCCATCCTAAGGTCAATTTTAGTGGAAAGCCAAATAGCTTATCTGTATGATTTTGGGATGCGTGTGGAAACTGGAGTGCCAGGAGGACACCCACAGGGATGGCCACACTAGTTATATGACTCTTGCAAAATGGTTCTCACCAGGCTGTGTGAGTCACCAAGGCGAGGGGTGTGAGCATGGGGGGAAGGGGGGCGCATCGAGGTCACGCTGAGGGTACCATGGTGTGTAGTTAAGCCCCTGATTTTCACCATGTCCCAAACCCAGGTCACCTATGTCAATCATATAGTTTGCCCCAAAGGAACATGACTGAGGCCTTGTTCACATTGTGTTCCGTTTGCGTGTCCGTCCATGTTGGGCTTTTTTTGAGCGGTCTTTTTTTTCTGATATCCGGTGTGATTAACGGTTTTCTAAGCATTTTTTCCAGAGCGGTTTAGAAATTCAGTCCCTGATGCAAATCAGGAAGTGAACTCTTTGACCTGGAAAAGAATAAATACAATGTATTTATTCTTAAAAACGCGGATGCAAACGTCTTAATGCACGTTTTGTATGCGTTCGCCGATTTTTCTATACCTTTCTTTGAGGCGGAATTGCCTAGAAAATGCAACACGCACCGCTTTGCTAGCCACACAGCTTTCCTAGCCGCACCGGACTGACGTCAGTGAGGCTGGAGACGGAGCTCACCGTGGCTGAACAGCAGACCACGGGAGGACGGCATGGGACTTGAACACATTTATTGGGCGGCAGGAAGCCCCGGGTAAGTATCAGAGCTTGAGTTAATTTCATCTCTTAGTCTCTTTAAGCCTGGCACTTTCAGACCTTGTTCACATCTAAAAACGAAAGTGCAAACGTTTTGCGTTTTTGTGCATTTTTTTTTACTGCGCATTGCTCCTGATGCAAGTCAGGAAGTGAACTCTTTGACCTGGGAAAGAATACAATGTATTTATTCTTAAAAACGTGAAATACAGGGCACCTTTATACGCCGCAAGGATAAAATAGCAGCTAACCCCAAATCTCCTGCTATTGCTGCTAATTGCAGCTTGAAAGAAGCAGGAGTGGGAGGGTGTTAAGAATTAGGCTCCGCTGGGGTAGGTGGTCAATGGTTAGGCACCGTGGGGGGGCATTAAAGGGTTAGGCACCCCTACGGGTGGCGATGGGTACACAAGTTAGGCTGCTGTCATCGGAAACTAATGATAAATGACGGTTCAGTTGTGAATTGTGTATAAAAAAAGTGTCCCAGTCATGGTAAAAGAGCAATTATTGTCCATGTAGACCGATCTGTCCTGGAGGACAGTGTGGCAAATGTCACACTTCTGGGTCCTCATCTTCACACTTTTGGTAATGATCCGATTGGCAGACCATCGTCATGCCGTTACTGACTTAAAATGTGCGTCAACAACGTTCACTCATCACTAACCATCAGGGATTGCTTGTTTTCCAACAATCACGATCTAGCGTGTACCTCCGCACACATGCTAGACTGTGTCCCTTGGGAAACTAGTTTTAGAGTACAGCAACATTAAAAGGAACTGTACTGAATATATTGTAATTAAGGTGCCCATTAACGGTACAATTTTTTCACCAAATGCGATCTTTCGATGTGATTTTATGATCGATTTGAATAGAAAATGATCGATTTGTATAGAAAATTAGCTGTTTTTGAAGGCAATCAATAAGGAACGATTCTTTGGTAGATTGCTGAGTAGGATAAAATCTATCCAAAAGTTGCATTTTATGATAGACAGAATCATTCATTAAATGTAAACAATCGATAATTACCTTCCGATTATTTTCGATCGTGAAAATCGCATTGAAATATGGCATCTGGTGAAAAAATTGTACTGTTAATGGGAGCCTTTAGTAAAATAGCTTATTACGTACAATATAAAACTTTATAAATTATCTGGTCAGTGTTTGCCCATTTTAAAATCTTTCCTCACCCCAATTTGCATTCTGAAATCTTTATTGCTGTCAGGTGCATCTCTGCGGAATGCTTGTTTACCGGGAGTCCTGAAGCCAGGGAAAATAATACCTGGTCTCCAAGAATGCTGTGGGAGGAGAATTTTGCATATTTAAATAGCCTAGGCTGTGACATCATTGGGAGGGAAGGGCTACATACCAATATATTGAAAAATACTGTGTATAGATATAGGAAGTGATTCTGATGCTGAAAGCAAAATAATTATGGTAAACGTGAGTATCCTGAATAATTTACAACGTGTCACTTTGGTGCCTCTTTAGGGGCTGATGTAAGTTTGGTGAAGTTGCCGTGTGCTCCCTGCAATATTACCACGGTAACACACAAGGCACTTATGGGTTAATGGGCGGTCTTCCTACTGCGCTCCTAATGGTAAAATTGCTGTGCGCTCCCTGCACAATTACCTCTGAGCTCAGATCACACTGCTATCCATGCACCTGACCCTGCCATAGGAATGATCCAGTCCTGTGCTGCTGGAGCTATAAAGTCTACCCCACACACTTTCCATGACATGAGGTGTGCACATGGGGGATAGAATTGCGCCTCTCTTCTCTTTTTTGCTGGAGCAATGTGAAGGATACATCAGTTGTGATGCTTTGTGATGTGAAGCTCCACGACCCCTTAAAGAGAACCCGAGGTGGGTTTGAAGAATGTTATCTGCATACAGAGGCTGGATCTGCCTATACAGCCCAGCCTCTGTTGCTATCCCAAACCCCGCTAAGGTCCCCCTGCACTCTGCAATCCCTCATAAATCACAGCCACGCTGCTGACAAACAGCTTGTCAGAGCTGGCTGTGTTTATCTCTATAGTGTCAGTCTGCTGCTCTCCCCGCCTCCTGCAGAACTCCAGTCCCCGCCTGCATCCCTTCCCTCCCTGCTGATTGGAGGGAAGGGACGGGGGCAGGGACCGGAGCTATGCAGGAGGCGGGGGAGCAGCCGAGACTGACACTACAGATGTAAACACAGCCTCACAACAGGGCTGTGATTTATGAAGGATTGCAGAGTGCAGGGGGACCTTAGGGGGGTTTGGGATAGCAATAGAGGCTGGGCTGTATAGGCAGATCCAGCGTCTGTATGCAGATAACATTCTTTAAACACACCTCGGGTTCTCTTTAACCACCCTGGCGTTCTGATTAAATCGCCAGGGTGGCTGCGGGAGGGTTTTTTTTAAATAAAAAAAAAACTATTTCATGCAGCCAACTGAAAGTTGGCTGCATGAAAGCCCACTAGAGGGCGCTCCGGAGGCGATCTTCCGATCGCCTCCGGCGCCCAGAATAAACAAGGAAGGCCGCAATGAGCGGCCTTCCTTGTTTTGCTTATATCGTCGCCATAGCGACGAGCGGAGTGACGTCATCGACGTCAGCCGACGTCCTGACGTCAGCCGCCTCCGATCCAGCCCTTAGCGCTGGCCGGAACTTTTTGTTCCGGCTGCGCAGGGCTCAGGCGGCTAGGGGGGCCCTCTTTCGCCGCTGCTCGCGGCGAATCGCCGCAGAGCGGCGGCGATCAGGCAGCACACGCGGCTGGCAAAGTGCCGGCTGCGTGTGCTGCACTTTATTTGATGAAAATCGGCCCAGCAGGGCCTGAGCGGCAGCCTCCGGCGGTGATGGACGAGCTGAGCTCGTCCAGACCGCTCAGGAGGTTAAAGGACAACTGAAGTGAGAAGATTATGGAGGCTGCCATGTTTATTTCCTTTTAAACAATACCAGTTGCCTGGCAGCCCTGCTGGTCTGCTTGGCTGCAGAAGTGTCTGTATAATACTAGAAACAAGCATGGAGCTAATCTTTCAGATCTGACAATAATGTCAAACACCTGATCTGCTGCATGCTTGTGCAGGGTCCATGGATGAAAGTATTAGAGGCCAAGGGTCAGCAAGGCTGCCAGGCAACTGGAATTTCTTAAAAGAAAATAAACATGGCAGCCTCCATATACCTCTCTCTTCAGTTGTCCTTTAAAAGTACCTTTATTGCGAAAGTCGTAAAATGTAAAATCTATGTCAACACATACAAATAAGTACGTTTCTCCCAAATTAAAATGCTTTTCAGGGAGTGTCTTAATAAAGGCCATGCTGAGAATCCCCCATGAGGATATGGACTAGTCCAAATCCTGTCAGTTCTGCCAGCTTTCTGCTGCTAACCATAAGTGACAGCAACATAGTAGAAAATTAATTTAGAGCTCATTTTACTCTGGGAGAAACGTGATTCTTATTTATGTGTTTACATATATTTTACATTTTCTAATTGTTTTGCAATAATGGTCCTTTGAGAAGAATCGAAGGATAGCGGTCATGTTCCATCACCCTGTTGGACCTGTGTGTGAAGAGGAATGTGCAGTGTGTGTGGATCCACAGACCGAAGATGAATGGAATTTATATTGTTCTGAGCTACATTATAATTGTGGGACTGACAGTGGGAGGTGACTGCAAGGCGTAATGAGCAGCAGCTGCTGACAGTTTGTGGCCATATTGTGTGTGCCGGGTTCGGTTGGGCCTTACTATCGAATGACTCACCTCACCCTCAAGGGATTATGGGACTGGTCAGTGGACAGCATAGGAACAGTGCTAGAAGGTTTATTTACACGGGATATTTCTGATATTGTATTGTGGAGCGCCAACCAAAAAAGGACAGCTGTAACCTGCTATAAAAAAAGTAAGATACTCCCCTCAGAAGAGGGAAGACTCTGGATCCCTAATAGCCTTCCCGTTCCTCTGTGTCCCCTCGTTCCACTGCCGGGGCCCTTGTTCAAATCTACCGCTGGCTGCTGCTTCAGGTCTTCTAGTATGGAGCTGCTTGTCTTTGGAAGTACTTGGAGACCCGAGTACTTCAGTGGCCCTCCGAGGATACCCAAAGGCCTTGTCCACATTAAAGTTGAAAACTGGAACGGGGGCCAGCGGCAGTGGAACGAGGGGACATAGAGAGGAACGGGTAGGCTCTAAGGCAGGGGTGGCAAACTCCAGTACAAAATGGGGAGAATTAAACACTGGGACAAAGTTGTGGGCCAACTTCAATGTCTAATGGCCACTGCTTTAGCCGTGTCCGTGTTCTACCTTCTCCCCGTGTCTGTGTGAGTTTCCTCCAGGCACTCTACGATACACGCACTACACCATATATACATAGACATATGACTGCAGTAGAGATTAGATTGTGAGCTCCTCTGAGGGACAGTTAAGTGACAAGATCATATACTCTGTACAGCGCTGCGAAACATGTAGGTGCTATATAAACACTAATGCCTTAGAATTATGCCGTCTCTACCCAGCAGTTACCTTGTTTAGATGATTAAACTCCCTATTGTATTGTGATTACTTAGCTAGACTGTCATTAGCTTAGACTTCAGTATTTCCCACCAGTGGAGTAGCTAAAGAGCTGTAGACCCGATGCAAGTTTTACATGGGGCCCCCCCAAACACTCTATACGTAACAATTGATACGTCACACCAAAACCCGCCAATGGCAACTACAGTGTCAGAGGTGCAAGAAGGGAATGGGGAGCAGTGTGTTCATGCTTACTACTATTTAAAGTATCTATAGAAGTTATTATAACGAGCACAGGACCAATAGAGAGCTAATACTGCAGTTGAGGGAGGGCCCTTCGGGGCCTCTCTGGGGCCCCGATGCGGTAGCAACCTCTGCAACCCCTATTGCTACGCCCCTGTTCCCCACACTCAGATTATACACACGCTTTCTCACAGCCCCCTCCGATAGAACCGTCACCTGGTATTTACAGTATTTGCATCTGCACAGTACGGCCACGCAGGGAGCGCCGCACACAAGTTCAATGGATATTCTGACAGTGCGGCCACAAGGGGGAGCTCCGCACACAAGTTCAATGGACATTTTCCTAGTAACGTCGACAAGGGGGAGCTCTGCACACAATGCTGCCGGCTTACATACCGTTCCTGGTTCCAGGATACTCGGTGGGATGCTCCTAGTCTCGTCCCCCTCGGCTGTGTACAGCAGAGACACACCAACCTCCTCCATCCTTTTGTCGCATGAGCGCTGCTTCCTGTGCCCACGGAAATCGTGTTTCCGTCCCGCAGGTGATGCAGATGCCTCGCGCTGGTGACGTGGAGCTGTGCGATTAAAGGGACACTTAAGTAAAAAAAAAAAATGAGTTTTACTCACCTGGGGCTTCCAATAGCCCCCTGCAGCTGTCCGGTGCCCTCGCCGTCTCCCTCCGATCCTCCTGGCCCCGCCGGCAGCCACTTCCTGTTTCGGTGACAGGAGCTGACAGGCTATGGACGCGAGTGATTCTTCACGTTCCTGGCCACAATAGCGCCATCTATGCTGCTATAGCATATATCATATACCATATAGCAGCATAGAGGGTGCTAATGTGTCTGGGAACTCGAAGAATCACTCGCGTCCCCAGTCTGTCAGCTCCTGTCACCAAAACAGGAAGTGGCTGCCGGCGGGGCCAGGAGGATCAGAGGGAGACGGCGAGGGCACCGGACAGCTGCAGGGGGCTATTGGAAGCTCTAGGTGAGTAAAACTCATTTTTTTTGTTTGACTTAAGTGTCCCTTTAAGCACACCTTGCCAGTGATGTATATACTATACTGTAATATATATGTTATATCTATTAATACAAGATTAATTCTTGGCACAGCATATACTGTCAGGCTGTATAACGGTAAGCACAGCTTTAATACAAGGTTTTCACACTGGTTTCTTCAACTAGATGTTCAAGTATTACTGTACATGTTTGCTAGCCTTGCAACGCATAGCTGTCTCTTGCAGCATTTCATAGCTCCCGCCTCCCAACTATCCCTGCTTTGGAGGGACAGTACCTCTTTAGGGACCCTGTCCCTCTGTCTTCCTCATTTGTCCCTCTTTCTTGACTGATGTATATGTTACGGCCAGAACCCGAAGTGTGGCCACCTCGCGTTCTGGCCAGCCACTTCGGGTTCTGGCCAGCCACTTCGGGTTCTGGCCGGCCAATGTGTGAAGTGGCCGCAGCGCAGCAGCCAATGTTAGAAATGTAATGTTTAAATGTATTAAAACCTGCTTAATTTCATGAAATGTAATAGATGAAGCCGCCGGCTTTCGCACTGCCTCCTCTCCTCCTCCTCCCCCCCCCCACCGCCTCTCTCCGGATTCTCCTACAGAAGGAGGCCCGGTGGATGAGAAAGTTGGAGTCCATCAACTCCAAGGGGATGAATGAAATGTTCAGCTTGAAATGTTTTTTATGATGCTGTATTATGTGTTACTGACTTAATTTCTCTCTCTCTCCAATCCCCAGGTATTAATGGGACACACACCATCGTGATTGGTTGGGGGTGTCGGTTGGAGGGTGGTAAGATGGATCTGTGGTCCAAATATTTGCAACAGAAGTTTTTCGCAGTATTGTCTGTATTAGGTTTACCTAAGATGCAGTAATTTGATTTGTTAATCAGGTTTACCAAGGTAGACGGATATAGTAATGCCTCTGATTAGTGCCCTAAGGGGTTAACAAGACTTTGGGCTGTGTGATGTCAGTGATCAGTTGACTTGTCAGCTGACAAGATGGAGGTGGTCCAATTTAGGGTGTGGTGGTTAGAAGTATGTATTTATTCACTGTGTGCCATTCAATGTATGTACACCTGATGAAGGGGATATGCCCCGAAACATGTCGTGTATTACTGGGATTTGATAAAACGCAAGTTTGAAGCCAATTGAGTGCCTCCTTCGTATTTACTACATTGAACCGTGTGTGGAGTGGTGACCCACAGAGGGATTGTGCACCGGCAACATAGACCTGACTAGGCCTATTCCACAGGGACTCGCTGCAGTTTGCTTGTTCAGAACCCAAAGTGGCTGGCCAGAACGCGAAGTGACCACACTTCGGGTTCTGGCCATAACATATACATCTACAGTGGTTTGCAAAAGTATTCGGCCCCCTTGAAGGTTTTCCACATTTTGTCATATTTCTGCCACAAACATGTATCAATTTTATTGGAATTCCATGCGAAAGCCCAATACAAAGTGGTGTACACGTGAGAAATGGAACGAAAATCATACATGATTCCAAACATTTTTTACAAATAAATAACTGCAAAGTGAGGTGTGAGTAATTATTCAGCCCCTTTTGGTCTGAGTGCAGTCAGTTGCCCATAGACATTGCCTGATGAGTGCTAATGACTAAACAGAGTGCACCTGTGTGTAATCTAATGTCAGTACAAATACAGCTGCTCTGTGACGGCCTCAGAGGTTGTCTAAGAGAATATTGGGAGCAACAACACCATGAAGTCCAAAGAACACACCAGACAGGTCAGGGATAAAGTTATTGAGAAATGTAAAGCAGGCTTAGGCTACAAAAAGATTTCCAAAGCCTTGAACATCCCACGGAGCACTGTTCAAGCAATCATTCAGAAATGGAAGGAGTATGGCACAACTGTAAACCTACCAAGACAAGGCCATCCACCTAAACGCACAGGCCGAACAAGGAGAGCGTTGATCAAAAATGCAGTCAAGAGGCCCATGGTGACTCTGGACGAGCTGCAGAGATCTACAGCTCAGGTGGGGGAATATGTCCATAGGACAACTATTAGTCGTGCACTGTACAAAGTTGGCCTTTATGGAAGAGTGGCAAGAAGAAAGCCATTGTTAACAGAAAAGCATAAGAAGTCCCATTTTCAGTTTGCCACAAGCCATGTGGGAGACACAGCAAACATGTAGAAGGTGCTCTGGTCAGATGAGACCAAAATGAAACTTTTTGGCGAAAACGCAAAACGCTATGTGTGCAGAAAACTAACACTGCACATCACTCTGAACACACCATCCCCACTGTCAAATATGGTGGTGGCATTATTATGCTCTGGGGGTGCTTCTCTTCAGCAGGCACAGGTAAGCTGGTCAGAGTTAATGGGGAGATGGATGGAGCCAAATACAGGGCAATCTTGGAAGAAAACCTCTTGGAGTCTGCAAAAGACTTGAGACTGGGGTGGAGGTCTTCAAGCAGGACAACGACTCTAAACATAAAGCCAGGGCAACAATGGAATGATTTAAAACAAAGCATATCTGTGTTAGAATGGCCCAGTCAAAGTCCAGATCTAAACCCAGTCGAGAAGCTGTGGCAAGATCTGAAAACTGCTGTTCAGAAACGCTGTCCATCTTATCTGACGGAGCTGGAGCTGTTTTGCAAAGAAAAATGGGCAAGAATTTCAGTCTCTAGATAAGCAAAGCTGGTAGAGACATACTCTAAAAGACTGGCAGCTGTAATTGCAGCAATTTTAAAAAAAAATGTTTGGAATCATGTATGATTTTCATTCCACTTCGCACGTGTACACCACTTTCTATTGGTCTTTCACGTGGAAATCCGATAAAATTGATTCATGTTTGTGGCAGTAATGTGACAAAATGTGAAAAACTTCAAGGAGGCCGAATACTTTTGCAAACCACTGTATGTATTCATATGTATACTTCTTATTTTCAAATGTTAATATGAAGGAAAATGAACCAGGATAGAAAGTACCAGTGTGGTTTAAACTATAAAATAACATATTTTTCTTTTGGGAAAAGGGTAGGAGGCGCCCGTGGACGTGTATCTGTGGTTCTTATATTAGATGTGGCAATTCAAACAAGGTATTAATGGTCCTACCTTATAGTAGTACAACTCACACGTAAAGTGATGGTTGATGTTTCTCAAACTTTATTAGGGCACAATTGACAACGCGTTCCGCGGCCACGCCGCTTCCTCAGGTCTATAGGTGTGCCTTCAAATACAACATGGCAACAATCAGGATAGACACACCACTAAACGTTAGTATAAGCATAAAAAACAGTAAATTACAATAAATCACCGAATCAATATATAATAAAAAAATATTCGGAACGTACCACAGTACTCCACAGGAAAAAATGTATGCATCCATATACATATACCTATATATATATATATATATATATATATATATATATATATATATATATATATATATATATATATATATATATATATATATATATACACACACACACACACATAAGCGTGTGTGGGAGTAAATGTGTCTGCAGGTCCCACATATTTTTTGTCGGCAGGGTGATGAACATTACCCTGCCGACAAAAAATATGTGGGACCTGCAAACACATTAACTCCACTGACAGGGTAACGATACCAGGTTCACAACAGGAGTACAGAGTACAAGGTACATTTTCCTGTGGTTCCACCAATCTGGTATATCTGATCATGTGTGCTAAATGCCCCAATGTTTTGTACGTGGGAGAAACTGGACAAACTCTGCGCAAACGTATGAATGGACACAGGCACACTATTAATGATACCAAATCTGGACTCCCAGTTGCTACACACTTTCGGTCCAACGGACACAGCATGGATGATCTTCGTGTCACTGCCCTGAAGGGTGGCTTCAAAATGTCAAATGATTGATTAATAGCAGAAACAAAATTTATAAATTGGTTCAAAGCTGTGCAGAACGGATTGAATAAGGACAACAACTTCCTATATTGGTATGAGATTGATGATATTTGAACTTTCAACAGCCATTATAGCTGAATTTGTGAACTAAGAATTTACGATACCTCTGTGTCAGTCCAACTCCCAGGTCTGTGAGCAGGTGTTAAACAAGGATCCTTATCTTAGCTTACAACCTCTAACCCCAGGTCCATGGTCTGTGTGAATTAAGGCATCTTAATGACATGTATTTATGCTTGAAAAAATATCTGTTTTCCCTTTTGATGTTGCATGTATATAAGCTGTCTGTACCACCAGTTTGCAAACTAACAGGATATAAGCCAGACGAAGGCTGCAAGGCCGAAAGCTTGCTTATTTTTATTCATTTTTAGTTAGCCAATAAATGGTATCATCCTGGTTTAAAACTTCTTGCTTTTACTGATGGCTAACACGGTACAATACCCTACTGCTACCAATATAAAAACGTATGTGGCTGTAAGGGCCCACTAGTGCAACTAACCATAAATATTAAAGAAGTGGGGCTCAGTAATGTGTGTAGGATGAATGGATCTGAGGTGCCTATAAGTGTGTAGAGCAGTAGGGTGAGAGAATCTAATGGTTAAGTATATTTTTCTTTTGAAATCTTTATAGTATGCGTGACTAGGGGTGTGCCTAGGGCGTCATTAAAGGTACCCTTAACTGTGGTTCAAAAAAAAGTTTCATTCACCTGGGGCTTTCCCAAGCCTCCTGCAGCCATCCTGTGCCTGCGTAGCTCCTCCAGTGTCCTCCGGTCCCCCGCCGCAGCTTAGTTTTGTTTTCGGCCGACTGCCAGTAGTCCTCCGGCAACGTGTCCTATTCTTCCGCATTCCCCGGCGTAAAGTGCCGTAAAGCGCGTCCATGGAACACATTCCCCGCCGTAAAGCGCGGCCGAATGACGGAATTATGGTGCTTTACGTTGGGGAATGTGGAAGAATAGGATGCATTGCCGGAGGACGATTGCCAGTCGGCCGAAAACAAAACTAAGCCGCGGCGGGGGACCGAAGGACACTGGAGGAGCTGTGCGGGCACAGGACGGCTGCCGGACGCTTGGGAAAGCCCCAGGTAAGTGAAACTTTTTTTTGAACCACGGTTAAGGTTCCCTTTAAGGGTGTAGTACATTGTAGGGGAAAATGTCATCCGGAACTCAGCTGCTTACTTTGGAGGGTTATGAACCTTGCTCAAAAAACACCTGCAATATATATGATGGTGATCTTCTTCACCTCTTGCTCAAAAAGCACCTTCAGATAGGCTCACAGTCAAAACCAAGGAGACGTGCAGCAAGTTGGAGTAGTGCAGAGCACAACAAAAACACATAGCACATGGAGAAAAAATACTGTGCACCTGTCTCTTTAAACGTTTTTTATATTTATTCTGTCCTTCAGCCAAAAATCAACGGTATTGACATACAGAAAGAAGAAGCGTCAAACCTGGATGACAGACGGTGCTGCGGTGTGCAGGGGAAAGGTGACCAGGGGAAGAATGGACGGCACTACAGCCGTTTCACGCCAGACTGGCGCTTGCTCACGTGCGTGTCCTTAGAGAGACAGCGCCGTGCGGCTTCCTGGATAGGACCTTAAAGCCGCGCCCCCATCGATGTCTCATTGGTGGGGAGTGCGTGTGGGGAAAGGTCGGGGGTGAGAGGGCGGAGACTCGCCGTCGATCGGCCAGAAGCTTGCGCTAGTGTGATTTTACTGAGCGGCGCTTTGTGGATAATTAACAAAGTGACATCTTGTGCAGATACTTAAAACTCATGCTTGGTGCTAATAAATATACATAAACACATCCTTATTACAGGCATAACACGTACATAGTGATTAATAATGTGCATAATCAAATTCACATTTAGTGAAGCATATTCACTGTGCTGGTTAATACTGTGCAAAAAATGCACCCATAGACGCTGGCATAATGACATTACATAATTCTTATTATTCTTATCTCCTACAGTATTTAAAGAGAGACTGAAGTGAAAATAAATCTCGCTTCAGACCTCAGAGTTAGCAGGGGCATGTGTGCCCCTGCTAAAACGCCGCTATAGCACGGCTTAACGGGGGTCCCTTCACCCCCAAATCCCCCTCCGTAATGCGGGGGAGCGCTTCCTGGTTGGGGCAGGGCTAACCGCCGCAGCCCTGCCCCACGCGCGTCTGTCAGCGAGTATCTCCGCCTCTCCCCCGCCCCTCTCAGTCTTCCTTCACTGAGAGGGGCGGGGGAGAGGCGACGATGCGCCGCTGACAGACGCGACTGGAGGCAGGGCTGCAGCCGTTAGCCCTGCCTCCAGGAGCGACCAAATTCACGACCAAGTCGTGCTGGGGTGGGTTTGTGCGGCGCGATAGCGGCGGTTTAGCAGGAGCACACGTGCCCCTGCTAACTTTGAGCTCTGAAGCGAGATTTATTCTCGCTTCAGAGTCTCTTAAAAATCATTATTTTATTACTGTAATGATTAAATAATACACCCCAAATAATAACCCCAACAAAAAAAATCCCCATTAAAAAAGACCAGGAGCGGCAATACGAGTCCTAGAGACCTAATGGGTTACATTAACCTTTAAAATTGCCACCCTTCTATATTTTACAGAATTTTACAGAACCAAAGAGGTCCGAGGCACCATTACACTTATGGGAGAGTGATAACTCACTCATCCATCTATGCAATGGAAGCACAAAGCGGCTTATGTCCCTCACTGTGGGACTTCTCAAAGGGCCCAAAACCTAGTCCCAATCCGAGCATCTTGGGCCTCAAAAGCCTATTTATTAATAAGAAATGTAATAAGGATGTGTTTATGAATATTAATTAGCACCAAGCATGAGTTTTAAGTATCTGCACAAGATGTCACTTTGTTAATTATCCACAGAGCGCCGGTCGGTAAAATCACACTAGCGCAAGCTTCTCGCCGATGAAAGGCAAGTCTCCGCCCCCTCACCCCCGGCCTTTCCCCACACGCCCTCCACACCAATGAGACAGCGCCGGGGGCGCGGCTTGAAGGTCCTATCCAGGAAGCCGCACGGCGCTGTCTCTCTAAGGACACGCTCATGAGCAAGCGCCGGTCTGGTGTGTCATTCTTCCCCTGGTCACCTTTCCCCTGCACACCACAGCACCGTCTGGAATCTAGGTTTGACGCTTCTTCTTTCTGTATGTCAATACATATTTTTTCTCCATGTGCTATGTGATTAAGGGTGTGACAGGGGTGTGGCTTAAGTGTCCCTATTTCTTATCTCACTAAAGTTGGAAGGTATGGCTGGTTACAATTTCTGGGGCACCAACACAGGTGTCCATTTAAATATCTGAATGGTCGCCTATGGCAGCGCCCAAATTTCCTATTTCAGAGTCTCCCACATAGGTAGCCAGAGAGCCCTGTTTATGTGGCAAGAGAGGGCCCCAAATACACCACACAGCAGAGGGAGAATGAAAGTGAACCTTAACTGTATGAAAAAAAAAAGTTTAACTTTCCTGGGGCATCTACCACCCCCCTGCAGCTGCCCTGTGCTTGCACCGGGACACACCCATCCTCCGGTGCCTCGCTACACCCTACTTTCGTTCTAATGAGAGCCTCTGGTCCACTCGCCTCCTAATTGCGCTCCCATGGACGGGAGCACTCTGCAGATTTGCAGCACTAAAAAATCTCTACTGCTAAATCTCTACATAGATGAGAGCGTTATTAAGGAGCCGCACATGCACAGTGGCCAGTCAGTCTGGAAGAGGATCGCTGAGGGGGCACAGGGCAGCTGCAGGGGGCTGGTAGAAACCGCAGGTAAGTTAAACCTGTTTTGATTTCTTTTCTTTTTTTACTTAATAAGGTTCCCTTTAACTCACCTCTCCAGGTTCGCAGTAGTGATGGGTCGTTCGCGAACGAGCCGGCTCTTTGCTGCGAACGACAAGAGCCGACTCCCACTTTGAGGAGAGCCGGTGCCTCAGCCACCCCACATAGCCCTGCTTTGCTGTGTAATAAAGGGTGCTAAGGCATGCTGGGAGATGTAGTCCTCCTCTTGCAGCTTGTAGGAGTGTATGGGGCGGAGCAGAGCAAGAGCAGGAGGGATTGCCCCAGTCAGAGAAGCAGTCTGGAGTTGTCATGGAGACGGGGGCGGGGCTTTTACGCCAATTCTGAATGGTGTCTAGTGATATTTAATGAAGAGCCGATTGAGGCCTCTTGCACACTGCAAGCGATTCCGATTCCGCTTTTTAATCGGTTTTTACATCCGATTCTGATTTGCAGTTTGCTCCCTGCACACTGCAAATCGGAATCGGATCTAAAAACTGATTAAAAAGCGGAATCGGAAATGCATGCAGTGTGCAAGAGGCCTGAGAGCCGGCTCTTTAATGGGAGCCGATTCAGAAGAGCCGATTCTCTGAGAAGAGCCGGAATTCCCATCACTAATAGTAACATGTCTGTAGATGTAAGGCCTGTACACACTGAAAATCACCAGAAGCAGTGTGATGCAATGTTGCTGAGGGGATCTGTTGCTGGTTTTATGATTGTTCAATTATGAAATAATGCAAAGTACCAGTATGGGCTGCTGGCCGGGGGAGAGCACACCTGTCTGCTCAGCCTGCCATGTGCAGCAGCAGCACCCCTGATCACGTGCAGCTCAGTCTGCAGCCACCTGCATCCATATACAGCCGCCCTGTTCTTCCAGCAGCCTCACTACGGGATTCCCCAGACTCACAATATACACACAGCCCTCCCATAGAACTGGCTCCTAACAGGGTCTATGTACATCAATAAGAGTTCTATAGTGGCCACACGGGGGAGCTCCGCACACAAGTTCCATGAACATTTTACAGTCCGGCCACAAGAGGGAGCTCCGCACACAATGCTGCCAGCTTACATACGCGATCCTGGTTCCTGGCTGTTCCGGGTGATGCCTCCAGAGGGTAGGCGGACTCTCGTCCTCGGCTGTGCAGAGCGGAGACTCGTCCAACTCCTCCGGCTGTCAGTGTCTCGAGTGTGCTGTGTCCGTGGAGGGCGTGTTTCCGGTCACCTCACCTTCTGCAGATGCCTCGCGCTTCCAGCTCACCCGGCCAGTGCTATATGTAATGTATGCAATAGCATTGCTGACTATACTGTAATATATATATGCTATATGTTAATAGAAGATTAATACATGCACAACATATATTGTCAGGCTGTATAATGGTAAGCGCAGAGTTTATACAATGATTTAACACTTAATACTGCAACTAGGTTTACAATCATTACCTTTGTGCTGTTACTGTGGACTTATCATTCTGCTGGACTATCTTTACATTGATAACACAGTCCACTTCAGCTTATAGGAGGGCTATCTAACTCTGGGCTCACCTCCATCTCTTTCCCTGAACCCTAGCAATCATTAGGGCTCTTTCACATCACAGAGCGTGTGCAGGAACCGATTTCGTGCACGCATTATGACCTGCGGCGTGACTTTGGGAAGTTGCGGTGGGACGCTGATTAGCGGCGGTAGTTCTAATTCACCCTGCGGGAGAATGCTGCGGCTGGACGTTACGAAGCTCCCAGATGCATTACAATGTAACGCTCTGGAATGTGTCATCTAATGTGAAAGTGAACATGAAAGTCAAATAGGTTTTCATGTTATCTTTCTAAACGCAGCCTAGGAGCGATCCGTCAAAACGCACGGTGCAGCTCCTAGTGTGAGAGAGCCCTTACTGGTTCAGCCATATCACACTGCAGACCTCGGATCCAAGTTGCACAGCTGCTGAGCCATAAAACATCACCTGCAATTCTTCTTAGGGCTCATTCACACTAATTCACACTAAGTGCTGCGCTGTCAGTTTTGATGCATTGCACATAGTGTGCGATCCACATGGTAACATGAAAGTCCATAGACTTTCATGTTAGTAGTCACTGTAGAGCTGTGCGTTCCCGGGTGTTGCGATTTAACACGTCTGGGAACATCTTATCACATGACAAACACATTTTCCCAATGGGTTCTATTGTGTTGCTGCTGCCAATGTCTGCGCTTTAAGACACCTCAATGTGCATTCCGTGCGATGGAGACGCATGCACAAAATCGCATTTGTGCATGTGTTCTGTAGTGTGAATTAGCCCTTAGCCACAATTCTAGGGACACAGTGGGTTGCAAAAGTATTCGGCCCCCTTGAAGTTTTCCACATTTTGTCATATTACTGCCTCAAACATGAATCAATTGTATTGGAATTCCACGTGAAAGACCAACACAAAGTGGTGTACACATGAGAAGTGGAACGAAAATCATACATGGTTCCAAACATTTTTTACAAATAAATAACTGCAAAGTGGTGTGTGCATAACTATTCGGCCCCCTTTGATCTGAGTGCAGTCAGTTGCCTATAGACATTGCCTGATGAGTGCTAATGACTAAATAGAGCGCACCTGTGTGTAATCTAATGTCAGTACAAATACAGCTGCTCTGTGAGGGCCTCAGAGGCTGTCTAAAGCCGCATCTACACGCGTAGATGCGGCCGCGATGTTCCTTATCAATCGAGCCGGCTCAATTGAAAAGATCCGGCAGGACGGATCTCCCCACCGCCGATTCCCTGCTCGCTTCCCGCGAGGGGACAATGGCAGGGAATCGAGCGGAGGATAAGCGTCGCGGCGACGAGCGGGAATCGAGCGGGTATTGGGCAATCATTCAGAAATGGAAGGAGTATAGCACAACTGTAAACCTACCAAGACAAGGCCATCCACCTAAACTCACAGGCCGAACAAGGAGAGCGCTGATCAGAAATGCAGTCAAGAGGCCCATGGTGACTCTGGACGAGCTACAGAGATATACAGCTCAGATGGGGGAATCTGTCCATAGGACAACTATTAGTCGTGCACTGTACAAAGTTGGCCTTTATAGAAGAGTGGCAAGAAGAAAGACATTGTTAACAGAAAAGCATAAGGGCTCGTCTCCACTAGTGCGCGTGCGTCTCGCAGACGCACGCCGCACTGAGTCGGTGGGCGGGATCGCAGGAAAATCCCATGAGCCGTGCCATGCACGGCTATGGGATTCGCAGCCTCCGCGGCGAATTCTGCGGGGGGTTCCGGGCGAATCGCTCCCGCAAGCGATTCCGCCGCGGCGCCGTCATCCCCTATGGCAGATTTTACCCGTGCGAATCATGTGAGGGAAACTCTGCAGAATCGCCGGCGCAACCGCCCTAGTGGAAACGGGCCCTAAGAAGTCCCATTTGCAGTTTGCCACAAGCCATGTAGGGGACACAGCAAACATGTGGAAGAAGGTGCTCTGGTCAGATGAGACCAAAATGGAACTTTTTGGCCAAAATGCAAAACGCTATGTGTAGCGGAAAACACTGCACATCACTCTGAACACACCATCCCCACTGTCAAATATGGTGGTGGCAGCATCATGCTCTGGGAGTGCTTTCTTCATCAGGGACAGGGAAGCTGATTATACATAGATGGTGAAGTCCGCTCAACCGTCCACCCTGCAGGGTCAGAGCAGGAACAAGGAACCTTTACCTCAAATATACAGTGTCCAAGAAAGAGATGTTCCGCTCGATAATCCAGCAAAATAGAAAATCTCTATGATAGCAGTAACACACGACACAACATGTCTGCTGCTCTATGTGTTACTGCTATAATGAGGTTTTTCTATTTTGCTGGATCATCGAGCGGAACATCACTTTCTTGGACACTGAAGCTGATTATAGTTGATGGGAAGATGGAGGGAGCCAAGTACAGGGCAATCTTGGAAGAAAACCTCTTGGAGTCTGCAAAAGACTTGAGACCGGGGCGGAGGTCTTCCAGCAGGACGGGTCTTTGCGCCGCCGGCAATCGGAGGGCAGGGAGGGACGCCGCAGGGAGAGGGGAATCATGTTGCCAGCGCTAGGCTAGCTACATGATAGAAAAAAAATGTGCAAAAAACGTTCCGGCCACGGGAATCAGAACGCCAGGCAGGTTAAAACAAAACATATCTATGTGTTAGAATGGCCCAGTCAAAGTCCAGATCTAAATCCAGTCGAGAATCTGTGGCAAGATCTGAAAACTGCTGTTCACAAACGCTGTCCATCTTATCTGACTGAGCTGGAGCTGTTTTGCAAAGTAGAATGGGCAAGGATTTCAGTCTCTAGATGTGCAAAGCTGGTAGAAACATACCCTAAAAGACTGGCAGCTGTAATTGCAGCAAAGGGTAGTTCTACAAAGTATTGACTCAGGGTGCTGAATAATTACGCACAAACCCACTTTGCAGTTTTTTTTTTTTTTTATGTTTGGAATCATGTATGATTTTCATACCACTTCTCACGTGTACACCACTTTGTGTTGGTCTGTCATGTGGAATTCCAAAAAATTGATTCATGTTTGTGGCAGTAATATGACAAAATGTGGAAAACTTCAAGGGGGCCAAATACCTTTGCAAACCGCTGTATGTAATCATACTTCTTATTTTCAAATGTTAATATGGAGGAAAATGAACCAGGATAGAAAGCACCAGTGTGGTTTAAATCAGGGGTCCCCAACCTTTTCCGGCCCGGGGACCACTTTGACCAAATTTTTCTCTGGGGACCAGGTGGGGGTGGGGGGGAATGTGCGCGAGCTAGTGGACAGTGTCGTGCGCAGCGGGTAACAGGGGGGCTGGGGGTGGCGGCATAGCTAGCATAGTTGCTCCAGTATAGGGAGTTTAGTTACCCCAGTATGGCTAGTGTAGTGCCCCGGTATAGCTAGTATAGTGCCCCAGTATAGCTAGTATAGTGCCCCAGTATAGCTAGTATAGTGACCAGTACAGCGAGTATAGTACCCAGTATAGCTAGTATAGTGCACAGTATATAGCTAGTATAGTGCCCAGTATAGCTAGTATAGTGCCTAGTATGGGTAGGTAGTGCCCACCCCCCGGATCCAAACCCCCCCCCCCGGCCACCCGCGGCTGCCGCTCCTATTACCTTATGAGCTGGCAGCCGCTTGTTCTCTTAGATTCCCCGTAGCCGCTCTCCTCTTAGCAGCATCTCGTATTACAGCAGCGCGTATTGCGGCTGCTGTAAGGAAGGGAAGGAAGCGGGGCAGTGGCTTCCTGTAGCGGCGATATGCATTGCCGTTACCATGGGAACCGCTGTGCCACTTCCCCCCTTACAGCAGCCGCAAGACACGCTGCTGTAATACGAGATGCTGCTAAGAGGAGAGCGGCTACGGGGGAATATAAGAGAACAAGCGGCCGCCAGCTCATAAGGTAACAGGAGCGGCGGCCGCGGGGGGAGAGGGGCGAGATGACAGACCCGCCGCGGCCCGGTGGAAAACTGCCAACGGACCAGCAGTGGGTGGTTGGGGATCCCTGGTTTAAATTATAAAATAACATATTTTCTTTTTAAATCAATATAGTATGAGCGACTAGGGGTGTGCCTAGGGCGTGATTAAGGGTGTGGCAGGGGTGTGGCTTTAGTGTCCCTATTTTTTATCTCAAAAAGTTGGAAGGTATGGCCAGGGCCTGTTCGAGGGGCCGGTTACAATTTCTGGGGCACCAACACAGGTGTCCATTTAAATATCTGAATGGTCGCCTATAGCAGCACCCAAATGTCCTATTTCAGTCTCCCACATAGGTAGCCAGAGAGCCTTGTTTATGTGGCAAGAGAGGGCCCCGAATACACCGCACAGCCAGTGGCGTACCTAGGGCATTTGACACCCGGTGCTGGGTATTATAAGACACCCCCCCCCCCCCAAAAAAAAAAAGTAAAGGGGCAAAAAACGGGTGGGGCTATAACAAAAAACAATGGGAGCTAACTGTAATTTAACGTGAGCCCAGGGTGAGAGTGATATGGAGGCTGCCATATTTATTTCCTTTTAAACAATGCTAGTTGCCTGCCAGCCCTGCTGATCTATTTGGCTGCAGTAGTGAACTGAATCACACCAGAAACAAGCATGCTTGTTCAGGGTCTTGAAAGAATTAGAGGCAGAGGACCAGCACGGCAGCCAGGCAACTGGTATTGCTTAAAAGGAGATAAATATGGCAGCCTCACTATTATTCTCACCTCAGGTTCCCTTTAAAAGTGCAACGCAAAGACAGTGGACCCAAGTTTTGGTGACCCTTTCCCCAGAAAATTCACATACTTGTCCAGGTTTTCTCAAGAAAATACACATAATGTGTGCAGATTTGCCCAGAGAATACGTTCAATCAGGTCGGCAGATTTGCCCAGAAAATACATGCAATCATGTCGGCAGATTTGCCCAGAAAATACATGCAATCATGTCGGCAGATTTGCCCAGAAAATACATGCAATCATGTCGGCAGATTTGCCCAGAAAATACATGCAATCATGTCGGCAGGTTTGCCCAGAAAATACATGCAATCATGTCGGCAGGTTTGCCCAGAAAACACATGCAATCATGTCGGCAGATTTGCCCAGAAAACACATGCAATCATGTCGGCAGATTTGCCCAGAAAACACATGCAATCATGTCGGCAGATTTGCCCAGAAAACACTTCAATCGTGTAGCAGACCTGGCCAGAACATAAACGTAAAAATATAAATAAAAAAAAAAAAACATTTACTCACCTGCAGCAGAGCTCCTGTTCCAGACCTCAGTCCGGTGCGCAGCTCCCACGATCCTCTGCAGACAGCAACTGAAACTCCCAAAGTCTCCAGAGCAGGGCTTCGGACATTTTACCATAGCCCTGCTCTGCCGCTGCGGTGAACTGACACGGCATCTATTAGATGCCGAAAGTCAGTTCACGCTGGGGGGTGCTTGGAGAATTTTAGGAGGTGCTTCAGCACCCAAAACACCCCGCCCCCCCCGGTGTTGCCAGTGCCCCCAGTTTAGGTAGCTGGCAGTTGCCCCCAGTATAGGTAGCTAGTTGCCCCCAGTGAAGGTAGTATAGTTGCCCCAATATAGCTAGTATAGTTGCCCCCAGGATAGGCAGCATAGCTGCTGCCACCAATGTAGGTATTGTTGCTGCCCTCAGTGTAGCTAGTATAGTGGCCCCCCGTACAGCTGCCCTTCAGTATAGGTAGTATAGTGGCTGCCATAGTTGCCCCAGTATAGCTAGTATAGTGGCCTACAGTTTAGATAGTATAGTGGCCCCCAGTGTAGCTAGTATAGTGGCCTAAATTAGCTAGTAAAGTTACCCCCAGTGTAGCTAGTATAGTGGCCTCCATTGTAGCTGGTATGGTGCCCCCCCCCCCCCCCCAGTATAGGTAATATAGTAGCCCCCATAGTTGCCCCCAGTACAGCTAGTGTAGTGACCCCCCAGGCCCACCCCCCAGTGTAGCTAGAAGGAGGGGTGACAGCAGGGATAGTGGTGGGGAGGGTGGGGGACATATCCCCTCCCTCACCGGGGTCCCCTCCTTCTGCCTCTCTTACCCCCCCCCCCAAAATGCGGGCAGCGGGCAACAAACGGCGAGCAGGCGGGCGCAGAGAATACTCACGTTACTTCCGCGTATCAGCCTGGAACGCTGCGTCGCCGTCACGTGCCTCTTCTGCGCTTCCAATGATTGGAGCGCGCTGCGGCGAAAAGTGGGGAGGACTGAGGAGCGCGCAGCGACGAAGACTGGGGGGGGGGGCGGTCAGCAAAAAAGGGGCGTGGCCATGACATTGTATGGGCGGAGCTAACGAAATGATGTAACAGCGAGGCATAAGAAAGCTGTGTTTACGCCATGATGTGGACAAACGAGACTTTGCATCATGGGTGTGCAGAAACTGTGTGATGCTAATAGTATACCGTAACCACAAAGCAGCAAACATAGCCATCTATGACCATTAAATAATAAATGCAGTAACAGATACCCCGGACACCAGAAAATAAACGCAATGGGCAACATGTCAGCACAAAATAAACGCAATGCGGCCAACATGTCAGTACAAAATAAACGCAATGCGGGCAAACATGTCAGTACAAAATAAACGCAATGTGGGCAAACATGTCAGTACAAAATAAACGCAATGCGGGCAAACATGTCAGTACAAAATAAACGCAATGCGGGCAAACATGTCAGTAAAAAATTAACGCAATGCGGGCAAACATGTCAGTACAAAATTAACGCAATGCGGGCAAACATGTCAGTACAAAATAAACGCAATGCGGCCAACATGTCAGTACAAAATAAACGCAATGCGGGCAAACATGTCAGTAAAAAATTAACGCAATGCGGGCAAACATGTCAGTACAAAATTAACGCAATGCGGGCAAACATGTCAGTACAAAATAAACGCAATGCGGCCAACATGTCAGTACAAAATAAACGCAATGCGGGCAAACATGTCACTACAAAATAAATGCAATGCGGGCAAACATGTCAGTACAAAATAAATGCAATGCAGGCAAACATGTCAGTACAAAATAAATGCAATGCGGGCAAACATGTAAGTACAAAATAAATGCAATGCGGGCAAACATGTCAGTACAAAATAAACGCAATGCGGGCAAACCTGTCAGTACAAAATTAATGCAATGCGGGCAAACATTTCACCAGAAAATTAACGCAATGTGGGCAAACATTTCACCAGAAAAGAAACGCAATGCGGGCAAACATTTCACCAGAAAAGAAACGCAATGCGGGCAAACATTTCACCAGAAAAGAAACGCAATGCGGGCAAACATTTCACCAGAAAAGAAACGCAATGCGGGCAAACATTTCACCAGAAAAGAAACGCAATGCGGGCAAACATTTCACCTGGAAAAAAAAACAATGCGGGCAAACATTTCACCTGGAAAAAAAAACACAATGCGGGCAAACATTTCACCTAAAAAAAACACAATGCGGGCAAACATTTCACCTGGAAAAAAAAACGCAATGCGGGCAAACATTTCACCTGGAAAAGAAAGCATTTACTCACCTGGCAGAAGTCTCCGGCCTCTGGCGCGCTGCTCCCGGGACCAGCTTGCTGCTGATCTTCTCTCCCCTGTCACCATGAGCTTGCTGGTTAGTCTGTACTTCTCTCCCCTGCTGATAGGGCTACGGCAAGATGGCGCACGAAGCCCTGTACTGGAGACACAAGTAGTATCCAGTACAGGGCTCCGGCAGCCATCTTGCCGTAGCCCTGCTCGCCTGCCGGTGTCGGAACACCGGAAGACAGTTAGGCTGGAGCGGGGCTGCGGGCAATGAACTGGCACGGCGTCTATAGACGCCGCTGCCAGTTCATAATTAGAAATCTAATTGTATCGTCTCCATCCTACCTCACTGTGTAATTCCTGCTAGCGGCCGCTAGGGGGAGCTCCGGGATATAACTGCTTGTTCCTTCCCGGAGCTTCTGCCGGAGAATGTCGGGGCTGGGAGCTCCTGCCTATCGGGGATACAGAGAGAGAGACGCCGCACGTCTGTCTCCGCTGCTGCCGCCGCTCCGTCTGCGAAAAGAAGAATGAGTGCCGGGGTGACGTCATAGAAGCTATTGTGACGCAGGTGAGCAGCTCGAGCACCGCTGAGGATGGCACCTGCAGTGACACGTGACCACGCCCCTCTGCTGTTGCTGTGCCATGCTAGTGGATGGAGGTGACGTCATGGCAGCTAGTGTGACGCGCGTGTGCAGGTGGGCAGCTAGAGTCGAGCATCGCTGAGGAAGGCACCTGCAGTGACACGTGACCACGCCCCTCTGCTATTGCTATGCCATGCTAGTGGATGGAGGTGAGGCATTATGTGCAATAGGGAAAGGTCAGGAAGGGAGCGTGTGCTGCGCTGTATATACTGCTGTGCATGCATCATGCAGTTATGTACTCAGTGACCTGCATATGCCTATCCACACATTTAAGCTTGGGACACATCCAATTTTGATTGGCCAATTTTATCACTGCCATGTCGTATGAGAGGCTTATTTGCACAAGCTGGTCTCAGTATTTAAAGTCTCACTCTACATTGAGGTGGTAACAGTCTCTAGCAATTGGCCAATCAATGTTGGATGTGTGTCTGCACCCTGTTATTTTCACTCTATCTGCAATGCTGTGGTTATGTGATATACAGGGTTCGGCTGTCTAGAGTACTCTGGCCCGCCCCTTAGCATGTGGCTGCTCCTCCCCTCCTTAGTGCTGTCACACTGGGCAGCTCCGCCCCCTGATCTCCCAGCAATAGAGCTGAAGCTGTCACCATGTTAGCCACAGCTTGGCACTGAAACACTGGCCTGCCCGTCAATATGTCGCTGCTCCTCCCCTCCTCAATGCTGCTGGTGCACCCAGAGAAGCATATAGTAACATGTCTGTAGATGTAAGGCCTGTACACACTGAAAATCACCATCTGCTCAGCCTGCCATGTGCAGCAGCAGCGCCCCTGATCACATGCAGCTCTGTCTGTAGCCACCTGCATCCATATACAGCCGCTCTGTCCTTACTGTGATCTTCTGGGCTGTGTATAACCTGAGGTCTGTGTATGGGGCGATGCTGAGCGATATTATGGTGCCGTTAGGGAAGATGAGGAGTTTTGCTGGCAGTGTGTAGCGGAGCAATGCTTTTCAGCGCTGCTAGATTTGGACGCAGCCAGCGCCGCTATAGACTGTAATGGGAATCAGTCTATAGCGGTGCTCAGTGAGTAACGTCGGCTCCGTCAGAAGACAGAGCCAAAGTTGCTTGAAAACAAAATAATTTGGTCTCCAGCAATCGCTGGAAGCCAAATTATTTCATTCCCCCACTATTCATGGCGGCCTGTAGGGGGAATAGTAATTAAAACGGCCTGGACTTGTGCAGAAGCAGGATCAGCCTTATAGCGCTGTATCCTGCGCCCAAGTCTACCGGTGCCGATTTCAAATGTACTCGTGTGTAGGGCTGGATCATATTCCACAAGGTGACTGCTATGGCTTCTATACACTGAAGCTACATACACACATGCGAGAATTGTTGTGATGACGGAAGGGCTTTAATTGGTGGGCGGGCTAGTAGAAAGCATTGCGAATGGTCGTGCTTGGGTATCGGGAGTCGTACGGATCTTTAACGATGCCCGAGCAATAGCGATCTGCAGCCTCTGTACACACATAATGATCGGCAGTTGAAACCGTCATTATCGGCTGTTTCAGATGCATGTGAGTACGTGTAAACCCAGCCATAAAGTGACCCTAAGGGCTGGGACCCACTGGCGTTTTTGGCAGTGTTTTGGGATCACTGACAATCGACAGTGATTCCAAAAAAACTTTGTCACTGTATCTAAATGGGGCTGAACCCACTAATGCGATTGTGATTAGAGTTAATCGCAATCGCAGGGCAGGCAGCATTTTGAGTGTGTTTGAGCTCAGTGCTAAGTATAGAAACACTGCAAAATCGCTTTGAAAAATGAATTTTGCAGCAATTTGGGGGCGAGCATTTGCAGATTTAAATAAAAGGCTTTCCTTCGTAGCCCTGCCCCCTAATGGAAGAGGTCATAGGTGTTTCTCTAGCACCAATCAGAGAAGCTTCTGTGACATCTTCTGCTAGGGGGCGGGGCTATGGGCGGAAGCTGGACATCGAGACACCCAGTAAGTATAATTAACTTTATTTAAAATTATAAACGCTCAGCCCCCAAATCGCTGTAAAATTTCTTTTTGAAAACTGTTTTGCAGCACTTCTATACATAACATCAGGGCAGTTTCTAGGCTAAAATGCACCCAGGGCGAGAGTCTAAAAATTGTGCCCCCCACCTGCCGTGGGGGGTGTCAACAGTATAGGTTAGCCAGGTCTAGTTGCCCTCAGTATAGGTAGCCAACTATAGGTCCCCCCAGTGTAGGTAGCCAGGCATAGGTGCTCCAGTATAATTGCCCCCAGTATAGGTTAGCCAGGTATGTGCCTCCGGTATAGGTATCCAGTATAGTTGCCCCATTATAGGTTAGATAGGCAGTTGCCCCTTGTATAGGTTAGATAAGTAGGTGCCCCCGTACAGGTTAGCTAGGTGGGTGCCTCTAATATACGTAGCCATAATAGTTGCCCCCAGCATAGGTTAGATAGGTAGGTGACCCCAGTATAGGTTAGTTAGGTATGTGCCTCCAATATAGGTAGCCAGTATTGTTGCCACCAGTATAGGCTAGCTAGGTAGGCGCCCCCAGTATAGGCTAGCTAGGTAGGTGCCCGCAGTATAGGCTAGCTAGGTAAGCGCCCGCAGTATAGGTTAGATAAGTAGGTGTCCCCAGTATAGATTATATAGGTAGGTGCCCCAGTATAGTTTAGATAGGTAGCTTCCCCGAGTATACATTACATAGGTAGGTTTCCCCAGTATGGGTTGGATAGGTAGGTTCCCCCAGTATAGGTAGGTGCCCCAGTGTAGGTTAGATAGGTAGGTTCCCCCAGTATAGGTTAGATAGGTAGGTTCCCCCTAGTATAGGTTATATAGGTAGGTGCCCCAAATGTATAGTCTAGATAGGTAGCTGCCCCCCAGTATAGGTAGGTAGGTGCCCCCCTCATAATGGGGGAGCCGCAGCCGTGGGGAGGGCAGCCCAACCTCTCCCTCCCTTCCTCACCCCGGGCCGCCCTCCGTGCTCCCCCTCCGACTGCAGAGTAATTAGCGCAGGGAAACGCTGTATACAACTACTCACCTTCCTGGTTCCAAGCGCCTGCTCACTCACCGTTGGTCTTCTCCTCTCTGCACAGACACTGATACACCCGCTGAACAGGAAGCAGCGTGTGTATCAGCGTCTATGCAGAGAGGAGAAGACCGGCGGCGAGTGAGAGGCGATTGGAACCAGGGAGGTGAGTAGTTGTATACAGCGCTTCCCTGCGCATTACTCTGCAGTCTGGAGGGGGAGCACGGAGGGCGGCCCAGGGAGAGGAAGGAAGGGAGAGGTCGGGCTGCCCTCCCCACGGCTGCGGCTCCCCCCTCCATTACAGCGCCCCCCCCTCCCTCTGCGCTCAGAGCTGCCGCACGGCTGCACGGCCCCTAGAAACGGACCTGCATAGCATTGATTGCCCAAAATGCTGCATGTCATGCGATTGTGATTAATCCTAATCGCAATCGCACTAGTGGGTTCCCCACCATTTAAATACATTGGCAAATCGTTTTTTTGTTTTTTTTCTGTTTTTTTTTCAATCGTCAGCGATCTAAAAACTCTGCCAATATCGCCCTAGTGGGTTCTAGCCGTAGACATGGCCCAAAATCCTTGTGCACACACCTAATTTTCAATTCATCATCCACCCTCTAATAGGATTAGCACTGTCCAAAGTTCTCATTGAGGGTTGGGAACACACTAGGCGATGCTTGAAAGGTTGCGTTTTGCTGCATATGCGTTAATGTGTTTTATTAGTGTTTTGAGTGCATTTTAATTGCATTAGCGTTTTGCACATGAGTTTTTCTTGCGTTTTACTTTGCTTACATAGAAAAGCGCGTAACTAACTGCGGGTGTCCTGTGAAGTATTGTTATCGCCAGGCTCGGACAGAGCCGCCGAACCACCGATGATCCCATCGGTGGGCCCCGACTGCCCCTCCTCCTGGGGGCCCCAGAGCTAAGAGGGAGGGGGGCACTAGCGTCGTGACGTTTTTTTTTTGTTTTTTTTTTAATTTATTAAAAACCTCTTTCCCCCCGGGGGGGGGCCCCCTCCTATCCTCCCCCTCCCTCACCTCAGAGGGCCCCCCTCCTATTACGAGCGGCGGTAGAGCGGCGGTTACAGCAAAGTTCCGGCGAGGTATAGCAGAAGATAGAGGTCCAGCTGCCTCCCGGGCTACGCTGTCTCCTCTATGCCGCTCGCACTGCTTCCTGGTTTAGTGCGCGGCAATTACAAAGGAGACAGCGACTGGGAGGCAGCTGGACCTCTATCTTCTGCTTTACCTCGCCGGAAGTTTGCTGTACCCGCCGCTCTCCCGCCGCTCGTAATAGGAGGTGGGCCCTCCGAGAGTCCGAGGTGAGGGAGGGGGAGGATAGGAGGGGGCCCCACCGGGGAAAAGAGCTGCCCTCCCCGCAGCTTGTAATAGGAGGGGGGACACCCAGGTGAGGGGGAGCAAAGGAGTCGGGGCCCCCACTGGCTACCCACCCGGCTACCTAACTGCCCACCCGGCTATCTAACTGCCTACATTCCCACCCGGCTACCTATCTACCCACCCGGCTACCGATCTGCCTACCCTCCCATCCGGCTGCCTAACTGCCCATCCGGCTACCTATCTACCCACCCGGCTACCTAACTGGCTGCCCACCCGGCTACCTATCTACCCACCCAGCTACCTATCTGCCTACCCTCCCACCTGGCTACCTAACTGCCCACCCGGCTACCTAACTGCCTACCCTCCCACCTGGCTACCCTTCTGCCTACCCTCCCACCCGGCTACCTAACTGCCCACCCGGCTACCTAACTGCCTACCCACCCATCCGGCTACCTATCTACCCACCCAGCTACCTATCTGCCTACCCTCCCACCCGGCTGCCTAACTGCCCATCCGGCTACCTATCTACCCACCCGGCTACCTAACTGGCTGCCCACCCGGCTACCTATCTACCCACCCAGCTACCTATCTGCCTACCCTCCCACCCGGCTACCTAACTGCCCACCCGGCTACCTAACTGCCTACCCTCCCACCCGGCTACCCTTCTGCCTACCCTCCCACCCGGCTACCTAACTGCCCACCCGGCTACCTAACTACCTATCTACCCACCCAGCTACCTATCTGCCTACCCTCCCACCCGGCTACCTAATTGCCCACCCGGCTACCTAACTGCCTACCCTCCCACCCGGCTACCTATCTGCCCACCCGGCTACCTATCTGCCCACCCGGCTACCTATCTGCCCACCTGGATACCTATCTACCCACCCAGCTACCTATCTGCCCTCCCGGCTACCTAACTGCCTACCCTCCCACCTGGCTACCTAACTGCCCACCTGGCTACCTATCTACCCACCCAGCTACCTATCTGCCTACCCTCCCACCCGGCTACCTATCTGCCCACCCGGCTACCTATTTACCCACCCAGCTACCTATCTGCCTACCCTCCCACCTGGCTACCTAACTGCCCACCCGG
Organism: Hyperolius riggenbachi; assembly: GCF_040937935.1. Taxonomy (NCBI): domain Eukaryota; kingdom Metazoa; phylum Chordata; class Amphibia; order Anura; family Hyperoliidae; genus Hyperolius; species Hyperolius riggenbachi. Next base: position 43,627,149 of record NC_090654.1, read on the forward strand.
CTACCTAACTGCCCACCCAGCTACCTATCTGCCCACCTGGCTACCTAACTGCCTACCCTCCCACCCGGCTACCTAACTGCCCACCCAGCTACCTATGTGCCTACCCTCCCACCCGGCTACATAACTGCCTACCCGGCTACCTATCTGCCTACCATGCCATGGGCGTCCCTACATAGGGCAAAATGGGGCATGCGCACTCCCCTGGCTAGCTGCTGCCCCCCCTAGCTACCCGGACGTGGCTGGCCCGCCCGCCCTGGGGTGGCAGCGGAGAGAGAAAAGAAGTGGCAGGCACAGCGGCGCTGCCTGCCGCATCACTTAATTCTAAAGGGGGGAGCGAGAGAGGGGGAGCCCCAAGGTGAGGGAAGGGGGAGGGGGAAACGTCCTCCCTTCCCCACCGCTTCTCTTCTCTCTCCGCTGCCACTGAGGACACCTATAGATCTGGCTATTTAAACTGGGGACACCTATAGACCTGTCTATCTATACTGGGGGGCCCTGTCACTACCTAAACTAGTGGCTCCTGTCACTACATACACTGGGGGGGGGGGGGTCCCTGTCACTGCATACACTGGGGGGCTCCTGTCATACCTAAACTGGGGGTACCTGTCACTAACTGAACTGGGGGGCGCCTGTCAATACCTGAACTGGGGGCACCTGTCACTACCTGAACTGGGGGGCCCTGTCACTACCTAAACTGGGGGCTCCTGTCACTACATACACTGGGGGGGGGGTCCCTGTCACTGCATACACTGGGGGCTCCTGTCATACCTAAACTGGGGGTACCTGTCACTAACTGAACTGGGGGGGGGCGCCTGTCAATACCTGAACTGGGGGCACCTGTCACTACCTGAACTGGGGGGCCCTGTCACTACCTAAACTGGGGGCTCCTGTCACTACATACCCTGGGGGGCACCTGTTACTACCTTAACTGGGGGGCACCTGTCACTACAAACACTGGGTGCTCCTGTCACTACCTAAACTGGGGGGTATCTGTCATTAACTAAACTGGGGGGCTCCTGTCGCTACCTAAACTTGGGGGTCCTGTCACTACCTAAGCTGGGAGGCTCCTGGTGCTACCTAAACTAGGGTGCACCTGTCACTACCTAAACTATCCAGGCCAGCCCAGCATCACCACCAGCCAACCAGCCCAGAATCACTGTCAAAAAGGCCACAGCATCACCACCAACAGTCAGGCCAACATTTACTTCAACCAGCCAAGTACAGCCCAGCATCACCGCCAGGCCGGCCACAGCATCACCGCCAGGCCTTTCAACCCACACATCATCCCCAATCCAGCCAAAAACAGTATTGCCTGGCACAGCAGCCAGTAGAGGAGAATTCAGAAGCCAGGTGAGAGGTGTATACCATATTAAGTGGGCATTCTGCCTATTTATGTGAAATGCTGTTTATTTATGTGCCTCATGACTGCTGAATTTGTCTTGTTGGGGGCCTCATGGTTACTGAATTTGTCTTGTTGGGGGCCTCATGGTTACTGAATGTCTTGTTGGGGGCCTCATGATTGCTGAATTTGTCTTGTTGGGGGCCTCAAGATTGCTGAATTTGTCTTGTTGGGGGCCTCATGATTGCTGAATTTGTCATGTTGGGGGCCTCATGATTGCTGAATTTGTCTTGTTAGGGGCCTCATGATTGCTGATTTTGTCTTGACGGGGGACCTCATGATTGCTGAATTTGTCTTGTTGAGGGTCACATGATTGCTAACTGCGAGACTATGGAAAAGGCTGAATCATCATCATATGAGACAATAGCTACTTTTTAGCTTTTTAAAACAGAAAATAAAACTGGGAGGTTCTAAAATAAAAAAAAAAGAATACATTTTTCAGGAGTAGGATGGATGAAATTGTTTATCTTCACAGTTTATTTTCAACTTGGATTTTCCATAATGTTCATGTATGAGTTAAAACGTTTTTATTTAGTTTAAATTGCTGTTGCCACTTTGCAATAGATAAGTGACTTTTGGATTGCATTTTGTGGGGGTATCTGCCGTCAACCTGATTGCATTGTGTGGGGGTATCTGCTGTCAACCTGATTGCATTTTGTGGGGGTATCTGCCACCAACCTGATTGCATTGTGTGGGGGTATCTGCCGTCAACCTGATTGCATTTTGTGGGGGTATCTGCTGCCATTTGACTACTTGATGAATTATGAGGCATGTAACTACTTGAATATTTTATCTACAATGTATCTGGTCGGACCTAATCTCTGTGAATAACGCCGCTACTTATTTTGTGTTTTGTATTTTTTTTTTAAGTCTGCCCATGACTCATCATGACCACGCCGATGTTCCAGTGCATGGTGACACCCATTTAGTTTCGCATTTAGACATATCCCTATTGGAGACTGTCCTCAGAATTGCTCACAATCTATTCCCTACCATAAAGTCATGCAAAATTTCTAGAGTACATGTGTATGTGAGCCCAAAATGGGGGGGGGGGGGGGGAGGAGGAGAGGGGGGGGGCCCCAGGCTGAAACTTCCTTGGTGGGCCCTTGGTGTCCCAGTCCGACCCTGGTTATCGCGATAATTCACTTGCGGCCGCTACGCTGTTCATTTGCATAGTTGTAACTATGTAAGTTAACATAGTAGCGGCTGCAAGTGAAGTATCGCGGTAACGATACTGCACAAGACCACCTGCAGTTAGTTACGGGCCCTAGGCAAAGCGGGCGCTCCTTCACATTAACCTCCCTAGCGGTATGGACAGATATATCCAGTGGCGGACATACGGCCGTGCAGGTCGTGCCGCCGCACAAGGGCCCCTGAAGTTCCCCTGCTTCAGGGGGCCCATTAAGGAAGTATCGAGCAGTATACAAAGTTGGAGACCAAGCGGCAGCTGCCTCTAGCGTCTGCTGCAGCCCCGGCCGGAGACTTCCTGTATTTTCTGCTCTCCCGCCGGCCGCCGCGCATACCGGGAGGGGGGCCCCCCGAGGTGAGGGAGGGAGGATAGGAGTCGGGCCCCCCACCCGGATAGCTACCCACCCACCCGGCTACCTTACCCACCCGGCTACCTTACCCACCCGGCTACCTAACCACCCACCCGGCTACCTACCCGGCTACCTAACCACTCTGCCGGCTACCTACCCACTCGGCTACCTACCCGGCTACCTAACCACCCACCCGGCTACCTACCCACCCGGATACCTACACACCCACCCGGCTACCTACCCGGCTACCTAACCACCCACCCGGCTACCCACCCGGCTACCTACCCACCCGGATACCTACCCGGTTACCTAACCGCCCTGCCGGCTACCTACCCTCCCGGCTACCTACCCGGCTACCTAACCACCCACCCGGCTACCTACCCTCCCGGATACCTACACACCCACCCAGCTACCTACCCGGCTACCTAACCACCCACCCGGCTACCTACCCACCCGGATACCTACACACCCACCCGGCTACCTACCCGGCTACCTAACCACCCACCCTCCTACCTACCCACCCGGCTACCTAACCACCCACCCGGCTACCCACCCACCCGGCTACCTACCCGGCTACCTAACCACCCACCCGGCTACCTAACCACCCACCCGGCTACCTACCCACCCGGCTACCTAACCACCCACCCGGCTACCTAACCACCCACCCGGCTACCTAACCACCCACCCGGCTACCCACCCACCCGGCTACCTAACCACCCACCCGGCTACCCACCCACCCGGCTACCTAACCACCCAACCGGCTACCTACCCACCCGGCTACCTACCCACCCGGCTACCTAACCACCGTGCCGGCTACCTACCCACCCGGCTACCTACCCGACTACCTAACCACCCACCTGGCTACCCACCCACCCGGCTACCTACCCGGCTACCTAACCACCCACCCGGCTACCTACCTACCCGGCTACCCAACCACCCACCCGGCTACCTAACCACCCACCCGGCTACCTACCCGGCTACCTAACCACCCACCCGGCTACCTACACACCCACCCGGCTACCTACCTACCCACCAGGCTACCTACCTACCCACCCACCCGGCTACCTACCAACCCACCAGGCTACCTACCTAAAGACCCACCAGGCTACCTACCTACCCACCCACCCACCCAGCTACCTACCCACCCACCTAGCTACCTACCCACCCACCTACCCACCCACCAGGCTACCTACCCACCCGCCTACCCAGCCACCCACCAGGCTACCCACCCACCCGGCTACCAGCCACCCACCAGGCTACCTACCCACCCGGCTAAGGGCTACCTACCTACCCACCCGGCTGCCTACCTACCTACCCACCAGGCTACCTACCCACCAGGCTACCTACCCACTCACCCACCAGGCTACCTATCCACCCAACCACCCATGGGAGCTGCGCGCCGGATGGAGGCTGGGACAGGAGGTCTGCTGCTGCAGGTGAGTAAATGGTTTTTTTATTATTTATTTTAGCAGGTGTATGTTCTGGGCAGGTCTGCCACATGATTGCATGTATGTTCTGGGCAAATCTGCCGACATGATTGCATGTATTTTCTGGGCAAATCTGCCGACCTGATTGAACGTATTCTCTGGGCAAATCTGCCGACATGATTGCACGTATTTTCTGGGCATATCTGCCGACATGATTGCACGTATTTTCTGGGCATATCTGCCTACATGATTGCACGTATTTTCTGGGCATATCTGCCGACATCATTGCACGTATTTTCTGGGCATATCTGCCGACATCATTGCACGTATTTTCTGGGCATATCTGCCGACATCATTGCACATATTTTCTGGGCATATCTGCCGACATCATTGCACGTATTTTCTGGGCATATCTGCCGACATCATTGCACGTATTTTCTGGGCATATCTGCCGACATCATTGCACGTATTTTCTGGGCATATCTGCCGACATCATTGCACGTATTTTCTGGGCATATCTGCCGACATGATTGAATGTATTTTATGGGCAAATCTGCCGACATGATTGAATGTATTTTATGGGCAAATCTGCTCACATTATGTGTATTTTCTTGAGAAAACCTGCACAATTATGTGAATTTTCTGGGGAAAGGGTCACCAAAACTTGGGCCCACTGTCTTTGCGTTGCACTTTTCAAGGGAACCTGAGGTGAGAATAATATTGAGGCTGCCATATTTCTCTCCTTTTAAGCAATACTAGTTGCCTGGTTGCCGTTCTGGTCCTCTGCCTCTTATTCTTTCAACCATAGACCCTGAACAAGCATGCAGCAGGTCAGGGGTTTCTGACAATATTGTCAGAACTGAGAAGATTAAGCTGCATGCTTGTTGCTGGTGTAATTCAGTTTATTACTGCAGCCCAGTGGCGTCCCTACCATGGGGCGGCCAGGAGCGCTCCGCTCCGGGTGTCAGCTCCAGGGGGGGTGTCATCAAGGCCTCCCCAGAAGCCTTGATGACACAGGAGGGGAAGCAGCGCTGAAGGAGGGGTGGCAGCGTCGGCGGGGAGGGGGGAAATACCCCCCACATCTCCCTCACCTGGGTCCCCTCCTTCGGCGCTTCCCCTCCACGGGCGCCGGCAACGGGCACTGACAGGGCGGCTGATAGCCGCCCTCAGTTTACCCGAGCAGGGCTACGGGAAGATGGCCGCCGAAGCCCGCACTGGAGACAAAAATAGACGGCAAGATGGCCGCCGACACCATCTTGCCGTCTATTTTTGTCTCCAGTGTGGGCTTTGGCGGCCATCTTCCCGTAGCCCTGCACTGATGACGCAGCAGGAGACGGCGCGGGACATTCAAGAGGAGCTGCGGAGGCTGCCTGGGACTCGGAAGACATCTGCAGGTAAGGTTTTTTTCTTTTACAGGTGCACCGGCCACCCACCGCTGCTGCCCACCTACCCACCGCTGCTGCCCACCTACCCACCACTGCTGCCCACCTACCCACCAGGCTACCCACCACTACTGCCCACCTGCCCACCACTGCTGCCCACCTACCCACCGCTGCTGCCCACCTACCCACCAGGCTACCCACCGCTGCTGCCCACCTGCCCACCGCTGCTGCCCACCTGCCCACCGCTGCTGCCCACCTACCCACCACTGCTAGCAGGCTACCCACCACTGCTGCCCACCTACCCACCGCTGCTGCCCACCTACCCACCACTGCTGCCCACCTACCACCACTGCTGCCCACCTACCCACCACTGCTGCCCACCTACCCACCAGGCTACCCACCACTGCTGCCCACCTACCCACCACTGCTGCCCACCTACCCACCGCTGCTGCCCACCTACCCACCAGGCTACCCACCGCTGCTGCCCACCTGCCCACCGCTGCTGCCCACCTGCCCACCGCTGCTGCCCACCTACCCACCACTGCTAGCAGGCTACCCACCACTGCTGCCCACCTACCCACCACTGCTGCCCACCTACCCACCGCTGCTGCCCACCTACCCACCAGGCTACCCAGCAGGCTACCCACCGCTGCTGCCCACCTGCCCACCGCTGCTGCCCACCTGCCCACCGCTGCTGCCCACCTACCCACCACTGCTGCCCACCTACCCACCGCTGCTGCCCACCTACCCACCGCTGCTGCCCACCTACCCACCGCTGCTGCCCACCTACCCACCACTGCTGCCCACCTACCCAGCAGGCTACCCACCACTGCTGCCCACCTACCCACCACTGCTGCCCACCTACCCACCGCTGCTGCCCACCTACCCACCACTGCTGCCCACCTACCCAGCAGGCTACCCACCACTGCTGCCCACCTACCCACCACTGCTGCCCACCTACCCACCACTGCTGCCCACCTACCCACCAGGCTACCCAGCAGGCTGCCCACCTACCCACCACTGCTGCCTACCTACCCACCAGGCTACCCAGCAGGCTACCCACCACTGCTGCCCACCTACCCACCGCTGCTGCCCACCTACCCACCGCTGCTGCCCACCTACCCACCGCTGCTGCCCACCTACCCACCAGGCTACCCACCACTGCTGCCCACCTACCCACCACTGCTGCCCACCTACCCACCAGGCTACCCAGCAGGCTGCCCACCTACCCACCAGGCTACCCACCACTGCTGCCCACCTACCCACCACTGCTGCCCACCTACCCACCACTGCTACCCAGCAGGCTGCCCACCTACCCACCAGGCTACCCAGCAGGCTGCCCACCTACCCACCACTGCTGCCCACCTACCCACCACTGCTACCCAGCAGGCTGCCTACCTACCCACCAGGCTACCCAGCAGGCTGGCCACCTACCCACCACTGCTGCCCCCCTACCCACCATGCTACCCACCTACCCACCACTGCTGCCCACCTACCCACCAGGCTACCCAGCAGGCTACCCACCACTGCTGCCCCCCTACCCACCACTGCTACCCAGCAGGCTGCCCACCTACCCACTAGGCAATCAGGCTGCTCACCCTTCACCACCTACCCACCAGGCTATCAGCTTGCCAACACTCAAATCTGTTACCGATATTGTGTATTTTGTGGTCAGATCTGCTACCGACATTGTGTATTTTGTGGTCAGTTTAACTACCGTCATTATGTATTTTGTGGTCAGTTTAACTACCGTTGTGTATTTTGTGGTCAGTTTAACTACCGTCATTGTGTATTTTGTGGTCAGTTTAACTACTGATATTGTGTATTTTGTGGTGAAATCTGGTGCTGACATTGTGTATGTTCTGGTCAAATCTACCGCAAGATTGAATGATTTTTTTCTGGTCAAATCTGCCGACATGATTGAATGTATTTTCTTGTGAAATCTGCTCACATAACGTGTAATGTCTGGTGAAATGTTCTCGCATTACGTGTATTTTATGTTGAAAGCTTCTGACATTTTGTGTATTTTCTGGAGAAAAGCTGCGCAATGATGTGAATTTTCTGGAGAAAGGTTGACTAAAACTTGGGTGCACTTTTAAATTAGCTCCGCCCCATCCGGTCATAGCCACGCCCATTTTCGCACGCCGCAGGTGGTGTACCGTGTGGGGGGGGTGTCTTTCAATACCTAGCACCGGGTGTCAAATGCCCTAGGTACGCCACTGCTGCAGCCAAATAGATCAGCAGGGCCGCCAGGCAACTAGTATTGTTTAAAAGGAAATAAATATGGCAGCCTCCATATCACTCTCACCCCGGGATCACTTTAAATTACAGTTAGCTCCGCCCTTATCCGGTCATTCCACACCCATTTTTTGCCGCGGCGCGCTTTGCGCACCGCAGGTCAGGGGAGCCCACAATTGATATTTTGCACAGGGGCCCACTGCTGGCTGTGTCCACCACTGGATATATCCGTCCATAAAAACATGCTGTGAACAGTATAAATGTGCATACACATCAATACTCTCCTGCACTGCATACTAGACCCTTGCTTGACACATTTTTGCAAGTTACAGGAAAAAAAAGTTTAAAAAATAAATTTTATCACTTTTTTGCACAGAAATCCTGGGAAAAATTGAATGCCAGGGTTAAAGAAAATCTGTAATGAAAAAAGTTCCCCTGGGGGTACTCACCTCAGTAGGGGGAAGCCTCCGGATCCTATTGAGGCTTCCCCCGTCCTCCTCGGTCCTACGGCGGCGGCGAAATTCTCCTGGAGCGGCGGCGATGTAAATATTTACCTCTTGGCTCCAATGCAGGCGCAGTATCCGCTCTTCCCATGGAGATAGGCGGAAATAGCTGATCTCCGTCGGACCGCTCTCCTGCGCCTGCGCAGTACAGCGGACCCAAAGGAGATTGGCCTTGTCCGCCTATCTGCGTCAGAAGAGCCGCAACAGCGCCCCCGCTGGAGCCAGAAAAGGTAAATATGGCACAGCAGGACAAATTATCGCCTGTGCGTTCCGGGGGCTGCAGCGAGACCGCTGTGGGACACAGGAGGATGGGGGAAGCCTCTATAGTGTCCAGAGGCTTCCCCCTACTGAGGTGAGTACTCCCAGGGGAACTTTTTTCGTACAGGTTTTCTTTAAGCTGCACTGCTAAGGAACACAGCTTGATGAATCAGGCCCAAGGGTACACAGAGCTTGTGCCAAAGTAAGCACTTAGCTTCCGATTGGAGGAAGCTAGTGGAGGCGGGGAGATCCTGTAATGGAGGAGAACAGTGATTGACAAGCTACAGGTGAATACAGGTCCTATTTAGAATTAAAAATTCCGCCTTGGGTTCTCTGTAAAAACGGATTTTGAAAATCTAGTTCCACTTTCATGATTTCCTCTGCACTGACTGATAAAACTGTTTGGTTGCTATGGGCAGCATCTCTGCGCTGACTGATATAACTGACACAGTTGCTATGGGCAGCATCTCTGCACTATAGTAGAAGAGACAAGAGTGCTCCTTTGGTGTAATACTTTTCTTTACTTAAAATTTCACGCATACAGGTTACACGCGTCGGGAGACACCGCACCTGCTGTTTTGGCCAAACACAGGGTAGGAGAGGACGGTTGGCAGGCCTGAGAAGCGCTTTTGTTTTTAACACATTGTAAGTGTAACCTGTATGCGTGAAATTTTAAGTAAAGAAAAGTATTACACCAAAGGAGCGCTCTTGTCTCTTCTACTATTTTACTTAGGTCACTGGTACCACCCAGCAACCAGGAGCAGCACCTTGAAACCATCACAGCCCATACCGAGTGAGGGGGTAGCGCAGGAGAATCTCTTCCTTCTGTAGCATCTCTGCACTGACTGATATAACTGACACGGTTGCTATGGGCAGCATCTCTGCACTGGCACTGACTGATATAACTGATGCGGTTGCTATGGGCAGCATCTCTGCACTGACTGATATAACTGACACGGTTGCTATGGGCAGCATCTCTGCACTGGCACTGACTGATATAACTGATGCGGTTGCTATGGGCAGCATCTCTGCACTGACTGATATAACTGACACGGTTGCTATGGGCAGCATCTCTGCACTGGCACTGACTGATATAATTGACGCGGTTGCTATGGGCACATCTTACCTTGCATTTGCTGCACCGCCACTGCACCGCATGCATCATGTTCCCATATGGTAGATTAGATAAAGTAGCAGTATGGGCTGTTGGCCGGCGGGGAGAGCACACCTGTCTGCTCAGTGAGAGGCGCCCTGCAGCCATACTACACAGGCAGTATCGGGAAGCTTGGAAGGCTCCCACCTGTAGTGTCGGGGTTGGTGTGAGCAGCACAGGCAGCCTGCTGTGGACAGTACTTCTTCCTGCGCCACCAACACAGGCCTACCCTGCAGTCACTGATGTACCCAGCAGTCACCTTGCTTTGATGATAAAACCCCCTATTGTACTGTGTTTACCTAAGCAGCCTGCCATGTGCAGCAGCAGCTCCACTGATCACGTGCAGCTCTGTCTGCAGCCACCTGCATCCATATACAGCAGCCCTGTCCCTTCCAGCAGCCTAACTACTGGATTCCCCAGACTCACAATATACACACAGGCTCTCACAGCCCCAGGGCTGGTTTAAGCAACATGGGGGCCCCGGGGCAAAGGTAAATTGGGAGCCTCCTACCCCCCTCGCCCTTCCCAGCATAGTCAGCCCCCAGGCTTGTAGTAAACTACACCCACGCTATTTGACCAATCACATCGCTTAGTGCTGTAAGAGAGTACTGTGATTGGAGAACTGCTCCCCATGAGGAATTGTGCTGGGTTCCCTGAAGTAGACTAGAGCCAAGGATTGTAGTTAGCCAATAAATAGTATCATCCTGATTCAAAGTATAACCACACCTCCCAACTTTTTGAGATGGGAAAGAAGGACACTTAAGCCACGCCCCTGCCACTCCCTTAATCACACCCCTAGTCATACATACCATAAAGATTTCATGAGAAAAATAGGTTGTTTTATAATTCAAACCACACTGATCCTTTCTATCCTGGTTCATTTTCCTTCATATTAACATTTTTAAATTATTAATATATAATTTTAAAGGATGGGAATAAAGTTTAAAGTCAATCAAACACATTTTTTTAGTAGAGAAATATATATATTTACATAGAAAGAGGGACAAAGTCCTGAAAGAGACAAATGAGGAGGAAAGGGGGACAAGGTTCCCAAAGAGAGACTGTCCCTCCAAAAGAGGGGGACAGTTGGGAGCTATGACATAACTAATGCAACCTCACTGTTGGGCAACATTTTTTGTTTGAATTCAGGTACAAGTTAAATTAATTTGTGTTCAGTAAAACTGGTGCATCCCGTCTATTCAAGAGGCACTGTAGTGAAATAATATAATGAATGAAATTGCTTTTAGAAATAATTTATCAGCTCTGTGGAAAGTTTGTTTCGGGGAATTCCAAAGCCAGTGAAAATAATGCCTGGTGTCCTAGAATGCTCTGAGGAGAATTCCGCATTGCTAAACAGCCTAGGCTAAGCATCACTGGGAGGGTGGGGCTACATACCAGTACACAGCCATATATAGCTATAGGAAGTGTTTCTGATGCTGAAACCAGGAGAATAACCTTTAACCCTCTGGGGGATAATCCCGAGCTGAGCTCGGGGTAAGCCGCCACAGAGGATTTCTCAGGCCCTGGTGGGCCGATTTGCATAATTTTTTTTTGTTGCACACAGCTAGCACTTTGCTAGCTGCGTGTATATACCGATCGCCGCCGCTCCGCGCTGATTCGCCGCTACCCACCGTGCCGCACCGCTCCCCCCCCAAGACCCCGTGCGCAGCCTGGCCAATCAGTGCCAGGCAGCGCTGAGGGGTGGATCGGGACTCCCTCTGACGTCGTTGACGTCGATGATGTCATCCCAATTGTCGCCATGGCGACGGGGGAAGCCAAACAGGAAATCCCGTTCTGAACGGGATTTTCTGTTTGCTTTGATTGCCGGAGGCGATCGGAGGTGGTCAGGGGATGCCGCTGCACAGCGGCTATCATGTAGCTAGCACTAGGCTAGCTACATGATTAAAAAAAAAAATAATTAAAAAAAAATGTGCTGCGCCGCCCCCTGGCGATATTATTGTATCGCCCATTAGGTTAAAGTGGGTATCCTGAATAATTTCCTGCATTCCACTATACGTCACTGCAGCGTTTCTTTAATCATACTGTGGTCACCATTTCATCACCTATATAGTGACAGCTCCTGTCACACCCAACTCTGTCCTCCATAACACAACCACACTGTCTGTTGTGAGCCAACTACGGGGCCAGACAAGGCCACAATGCACTGTTAGCACTCATTTGATCTAACAAGCCTTTTCATCTCTATCTAGTTTAAAATTCAAGGCTGTGCCCCCGACATACATGCTGCAATAAACTATATTCTGATTCCCCTACAGAGAGTCTAAAAGGGGTGTTCCCACTTTAATGACATTGCATGTCTCATATATAAGTGGCCATTCTTTACCTGGCGTAGGTGGTAGCAACCTCCTGCCAGGAGTGGTGGCTCTGCTCTCCAGGGTGCCATTAGCTGGGGGAGCTGCAGGAGGTGGAACATTGGAATCCGCTCTTCAAGATACGCTGATCGCTGCAGCTGCTGCGGCTGCCACTCCAGCCAGTTAGCGGGGTGCCTCTTCCCTCCTCACAGGCATGTACGTTCTGGCATGACGTCACATGCCTGCATGACACGTCAGGGAGAGCGCGCTGCTGGAGGAAGAAGTGTAACCATGGCAACCATGATGCCAGCGCAGCCCCAGGCAGAATCAAGAAATGTATGTCCCGACACCCGGCCACCTCACTCCCCTCAGCCAACACCGTCCTCACCCCTGACAGTTCAGGCCACAGCATCCGGCGGCCACTACAGACATTTTTAAAGGGGAAATAGATACGTGGGGTCCCCTATGGATTCTTGGGCCTTTGGACAATTTCCCCCCCCTTGCCTTAATTGAAGTGCCGGCCCTGTGCCGCCCCGAAGGTGATGTAGATGCCTCGCGGTGGTGACGTAGAGTTTTGCGATTAAGCACACCTTGCCAGTGATGTATATACTATACTGTAATATATATGTTAGATCTAGTAATAAAAGATTAATTCTAGGCACAGCATATACTGTCAGGCTGTATAACGGTAAGCACAGCTTTAATACAAGGTTTTAACACTGGTTTCTTCAACTAGATGTTCAAGCATTACTGTAGTTGTATGCTAGCCTTGCAACACATAGCTGTCTCTTGCAGCATTTCATAGCTCCCAACTATGCCTGTTTTGGAGGGACAGTACCTCTTTGGGGACCGTGTCCCTCTTTCTTCCTCATTTGTCCCACTTTCATGACTGATGTATAGATCTATGTAATTATATGTATTTTATCCAGGGCTGAGGGGTCGGTACAAAAATCTTCCGACTCCGACTTCTCAGTTTTTGAAATCACCGACTCCAACTCGACTCCGGGTACCCAAAATGGCTCCGACTTCGACTCCTTAATCTAATACTTACCAGGGCTGTGTAGTCGGTACAAAAATCTTCCGACTCCTCAGTTTATGAAATCACTGACTCCGACTCCGGGTACCCAAAATGGCTCCGACTCCTCGCCTCCGACTCCTTAGTCTAATACTTACCAGGGCTGTGGATTTTGTACAAAAATCATCCGACTCCGACTCCGGGTACCCAAAATTGCTCCGACTCCAACTCCGACTCCACAGCCCTGATTTTAACTACTAACACATGTGTTTAATTGACTCTAAACTTTATTAACACTCTTTAAATTGATATACAGTGGTTTGCAAAAGTATTCGGCCCCATTGAAGTTTTCCACATTTTGTCATATTACTGCCACAAACATGAATCAATTTTATTGGAATTCAATGTGAAAGACCAATACAAAGTGGTGTACACGGGAGAAGTGGAACGAAAACCATACATCATTCCAAACATTTTTTACAAATAAATAACTGCAAAGTGGGGTGTGCATAATTATTCAGCCCCCTTTTGTCTGAGTGCAGTCAGTTGCCTATAGACATTGCCTGATGAGTGCTAATGACTAAATAGAGTGCACCTGTGTGTAATCTAATGTCAGTACAAATACAGCTGCTCTGTGAAAGCCTCAGAGGTTGTCTAAGAGAAAATTGGGAGCAACAACACCATGAATTCCAAAGAACACACCAGACAGGTCAGGGATAAAGTTATTGAGAAATGTAAAGCAGGTTAGGCTACAAAAAGATTTCCAAAGCCTTGAACATCCCACGGAGCACTGTTCAAGCGATCATTCAGAAATGGAATATAACTGTAAACCTGTAAACCTACCAAGACAAGGCCGTCCACCTAAACTCACAGGCAGGGCCGGCCTTAGGTTTCACTGCAACCTGAGCAAAACCGGATTTTGGTGCCCTCCCCCATCCTCTTTGCACGTGATCACACATACACACGCACACACACAAGCCCATATATAGCACCAACAATTTGCAACACTCGTTATAGCTGTGGTGCGCAGGGCTGTGGAGTCGGGGCAATTTAGGGTGCCTGGAGTCGGAGTCGGGAACAAATGCACCGACTCCAACTCCTAATGAATTTAAACTGTAATAGAAAATATGATAAAATGTTCTATTTCTCAGATAATAGTCATCATAAATAATTTATACATACAGTAATAGCTGTGCTTAGTCCACAAAAAATGAAGGAAAAAAAACAAAATGATTGACTTGGGCTGCTTCAATAAAGCAGTCCCCATATTTTTAAAGTCAGATATACACATCTGATTGTGACTGTATATATGATGTGTACACAGGAATCTCTTATATATACTAAATAACATCTATGCTGTAAGAATAAAGCCTCATGTGTAGCTGTGTCACTAATAGAGATGGTCAACGAGATGGAAATAATTCAGCATTGATTCTGATTTATGCAAATGTATGCACTCCCTTTGCTGATGAAATCAAATAATTTGATATGTTGTTAAAATTTGGTTTGGTGACTACGAATTAAATGGTACCTGAGAAGGATGAAAAGAAAATTATTTTATACATACCTGGGGCTTCCTCCAGCCCCCTTCAGGCTAATCAGTCCCTCGCTGTCCACCTCCACCACCCGGATCTTCTGCTATGAGTCCCGGTAATTCAGCCAGTCAGCGCAGTCCGGCCGCATGCCGCTTCCACAGCCAGGAGCATTCTGCACCTGCGCAATAGTGCTGCACAGGTGTAGTACGCCCCCAGCGGTGGAGTGTGTGCATGCGCAATACGCCAGACTGTCTCAAGTACCTGGACTCATAACAGAAGATCCAGGTGGCGGAGGAGGACAGCAAGGGACTGATTAGCCTGAAAGGGGCTGGAGGAAGCCCCAGGTATGTATAAAACTTTAATTTCATATGTCTCAGGTTTACTTTGTTACACAGTAGTACTATACTCTACATATGCACTCCCCACAGAGCTGCAGGGAATCCACTGAGAATGTTGTGCACATTGAACACAGAGGTGTTGTCTATCACCCATAAACCTGGTTCAGATTGTGCATGAAGAATGTGTGATAGAGGAAGAATCTCCTCATTCCCCTGCAGTGTACCTGCACATCACTCTTACATGTACCCACAGTTACATTGCCTAGGGTCTGATAGATGTTCTTTGTTCCGGCCTGTACCTTTTACAAGTACTTTTACCAAGGACTAGTTTTAGTCTATGACTAAAGAGAATAAATACGGCAGTCTCCATATCCTTCTCACTTCAGTTGTTTTTTAAAATTCCTAAGTGTTGGCAGTTAAGAGACGAATTTCATGTTACATACATATATGCAAATTAGAGGAGTCGGAGTCAGTGGATTTTTGTACCGACTCTACAGCCCTGGTGGTGCGTCGATCCCCAAAAAATGCCCTTAGACTCAGTATAGGTAGATAGGATCTCATGTGTAGGTGCCCTCAGTGTAGGTAGCCAAGTATAGGTAGTATAGTTGCCACAGGAAAGGTAGCTAGTATAGTTGCCCCTAGTGTAAGTAGCATAGTTGTCCCCATATAGGTAGCATAGTTGTCCCCATATAGGTAGCATAGTTGCCCCATATAGGTAGCATAGCTGCACCCAGTGTAGGTAGTATAGTTGCCCCATATAGGTAGCATAGCTGCCCCCAGTGTAGTAGCATAGCTGCCCCCAGTGTAGTAGCATAGCTGCCCCCAGTGTAGTAGCATAGCTGCCCCCAGTGTAGGTAGTATGCCCCCCGTGTAGTAGCATAGCTGCCCCCAGTGTAGTAGCATAGCTGCCCCCAGTGTAGGTAGTATGCCCCAGTGTAGGTAGTATGCCCCCAGTGTAGTAGCATAGCTGCCCCCAGTGTAGTAGCATAGCTGCCCCCAGTGTAGGTAGTATGCCCCCCGTGTAGTAGCATAGCTGCCCCCAGTGTAGTAGCATAGCTGCCCCCAGTGTAGGTAGTATGCCCCAGTGTAGGTAGTATGCCCCCAGTGTAGTAACATAGCTGCCCCCAGTGTAGGTGGTGTGCCTTTAGTGTAGGTGGTGTGCCTCCAGCATAGGTAGTGTGCCCCCAGCGTAGGTAGTGTGCGCCCAGCGTAGGTAGTATGCGCCCAGCGTAGGTAGTGTGCGCCCAGCGTAGGTAGTATGCCCCAGTGTAGGTAGTATGCCCCCAGTGTAGTAACATAGCTGCCCCCAGTGTAGGTAGTATGCCCCCAGTGTAGGTGGTGTGCCTTTAGTGTAGGTGGTGTGCCTCCAGCATAGGTAGTGTGCCCCCAGCGTAGGTAGTGTGCGCCCAGCGTAGGTAGTATGCGCCCAGCGTAGGTAGTGTGCGCCCAGCGTAGGTAGTATGCCCCAGTGTAGGTAGTATGCCCCCAGTGTAGTAACATAGCTGCCCCCAGTGTAGGTAGTATGCCCCCAGTGTAGGTGGTGTGCCTTTAGTGTAGGTGGTGTGCCTCCAGCATAAGTAGTGTGCCCCCAGCGTAGGTAGTGTGCGCCCAGCGTAGGTAGTATGCGCCCAGCGTAGGTAGTGTGCGCCCAGCATAGGTAGTGTGCGCCTAGCGTAGGTAGTGTGTGCCCAGCATAGGTAGTGTGCCCCCAGCGTAGGTAGTGTGCCCCCAGTGTAGGGAGTGTGCCCCCAGCATAGGTAGTGTGCCCCCAGCATAGGTAGTGTGCCCCCAGCGTAGATAGTGTGCGCCCAGCGTAGGTAGTGTGCCCCCAGCGTAGGGAGTGTGCGCCCAGCATAGGTAGTGTGCCCCCAGCGTAGGTAGTGTGCCCCCAGCGTAGGTAGTGTGCCCCCAACGTAGATAGTGTGCCCCCCACGTAGGGAGTGTCCCCCCCGCGTAGGGAGTGTGCCCCCAGAGTAGGGAGTGTGCCCCCCACGTAGGGAGTGTGCCCCCAGCATAGGTAGTATGCCCCCAGTCAATCCCCCCCTCCCCTTCTGCGGCAGCGGGCCGGACCGGGCTGAGACTGACTCACCTGACTCCCATGCTCCAGCGCCGACGTCACTCTTCTCTCCCCGCCTCACCTCCATCTGTAGTTAGAGCAAGGCTACGAGAAAATGGCCGCCGATTGTCCGCATCTGTGGACAACGGCGACCATGTTCTTGTAGTCCTGCTCTAATTGCACACGGAGAGGACGCAGGGAGAGAGAGCAGGGTGGCAAGGGGCGACAGGGTGCATGCGACCTTCAGAGCATGGCGCCCTGGGCTCCGATCGCTCATAGAAAAGGCCGGCCCTGCTCACAGGCCGAACAAGGAGAGCACTGATCAGAAATGCAATCAAGAGGCCCATGTTGACTCTGGACGAGCTGCAGAGATCTACAGCTCAGGTGGGGGAATCTGTCCATAGGACAACTATTAGCCATGCACTGCACAAAGTTGGCCTTTATGGAAGAGTGGCAAGAAGAAAGCCATTGTTAACAGAAAAGCATAAGAAGTCCCGTTTGCAGTTTTCCACAAGCCATGTGGGGGACACAGCAAACATGTGGAAGAAGGTGCTCTGGTCAGATGAGACCAAAATGCAACTTTTTGGCCAAAATGCAAAACGCTGTGTGTGGCGGAAAACTAACACTGCACATCACTCTGAACCCACCATTCCCACTGTCAAATATGGTGGTGGCAGCTTCTTGCTCTGGAGGTGCTTCTCTTCAGCAGGGAGAGGGAAGCTGGTCAGAGTTAGTGGGAAGATGGATGGAGCCAAATACAGGGCAATCTTGGAAGAAAACCTGCAAAAGACTTGAGACTGGGGCGTAGGTTCACCTTCCAGCAGGACAACTGCCCTAAACATAAAGCCAGGGCAACAATGGAATGGTTTAAAACAAAACATATCCAAGTGTTAGAATGGCCCAGTCAAAGTCCAGATCTAAATCCAATCGAGAATCTGTGGCAAGATCTGAAAACTGCTGTTAACAAACGCTGTCCATCTAATCTGACTGAGCTGGAGCTGTTTTGAAAAGAAGAATGGGCAAGGATTTCAATTTCTAGATGTGCAAAGCTGGTAGAGACATACCCTAAGGCTGGTTTCACAGTGAGACGTTAAAGTCCCACGTTACAGCAACCAGTAACGCAGCCCAACTCACAGCACTGTAAAATCAATGTGCTTGTTCACAGTGCACACGTTGCGTTACATTGTAACGCAGCAGGTTTAAACAAAGTGCAGCATGCTGTACCATATACTGGGCTAAGCCACGCTAAACTGTTTGCACATGCTCAGTAATGTTAGGTCCGGAGGAGGAGGAGGTCTCCCCTCCTCCTCCGTAGCCAGCCACATGGCTAATTAATATTCACTGCACTGTGGAGAGACTCATGGTGGGACTGTAGTGTTGTCTGGATCATGAACGAATCGTTCATTTGATCTGGATCTTTTTTGTGAGTCGAATCATCCGGATCATCACAATCAAAGATTTGGTTCACAGTGGATGTCTGTCTGGAAGAAACAGGAACTTACAGAATGTACAGTGCAGGGAAAGTCCTGTCCTGCTAGTCATTTCACCCAGTCTGCTGCCCTAGTAAAATGATTCGGTTCAAAGATCCAGATCTTTTCAATGATCCGATTCGAATGATCCGAATCCTTAAAAAGATCCGGACTTCTTATCAGTAACCCGGGCTGCTTTGAGAGCTGCATGACGCAGCTCAATCTGACGTCCAACTTCAACACCACCATGCGTTGCGTTAGGGGCACGTTATGCGACCATAACGTCCCCTAAAACGCAACGTCTTGGTGAGAAAGTAGCCTAAAAGACTGGCAGCTGTAATTGCAGCAAAAGGTGGTTCTACAAAGTATTGACTCAGGGGGCTGAATAATTACGCACACCCCACTTTGCAGTTATTTTTAAAAAAAAAGCGTGGAACCTTGTATGATTTTCGTTCCACTTCTCACGTGTACACCACTTTGTGTTGGTCTTTCACGTGGAATTCCAATAAAATTGATTCATGTTTGTGGCAGTAATGTGACAAAATGTGGAAAACTTCAAGGGGGCCGAATACTTTTGCAAACCACTGTAGAGTCTATTTCCACCCCACCCCACACACTTCCGATGGCATGAGGTGTGCACATGGGGGATAGAATTGCGCCTCTGTTCTCTTTTTTTCTGGAGCAATGTGAAGAATACATCTGTTGTCATGCTTTGTCATGTGATGTGAAGCTCCACGACCCCTTAAAGGACAACTGAAGTGAGAAGACTATGGAGGCTGCCATGTTTATTTCCTTTTAAACAATACAAGTTGCCTAGCAGCCCTTCTGGTCTGCTTGGCTGCAGAAGTGTCTGAATAATACCAGAAACAAGCATGGAGATAATCGGTCAGATCTGACAATAATGTCAAACACCTGATCTGCTGCATGCTTGTTCAGGGTCTATGGATGAAAGTATTAGAGGCCAAGGGTCAGCAAGGCTGCCAGGCAACTGGTATTGCTTAAAGAGGCACTTAAGTCAGATAAAAAAATGAGTTTTACTCACCTGGGGCTTCCCTCAGCCTCCTGCAGCTGATCGGTGCCCACGTAGAGTCGCTCCGATCCTCCTGGACCCGCCAGCGGCCACTTCCGGTATCGCTGTCATCCGCCGACAGGATGGAAACGCGTGTGATTCTTCGCGTTCCAAGCCACAATAGCGCCCCCTGTATTGCTATTGCGGCCTTCCTTGCCGTAATAGCAGCATAGAGGGCCCTATTGTGGCTGGGAACGCAAAGAATCACTCGCGTTCCCAACCTGTCGGCAGCTGATGGCGAAACCGGAAGTGGCCGCCGGCGGGTCCAGGAGGATCGGAGCGACTCTACGTGGGCACCGATCAGCTGCGGGGGGGCTGAGGGAAGCCCCAGGTGAGTAAATCTCATTTTCTTTTATCTGACTTAAGGTTCACTTTAAAAGGAAATAAGCATGGCAGCCTCCATATACCTCTCTCTTCAGTTGTCCTTTAAAAGGACCACTATTGCGAAAGTCGTAAAATGTAAAATCTATGTCAACACATACAAATAAGAAGTACATTTCTCCCAAATTAAATCCTTTTCAGGGAGTGTCTTTATAAAGGCCATGTTGCGAATCCCCCATGAGGATATGGACTAGTCCAAATTCTGTCAGTTCTGTCAGATTTCTGCTACTAACCGTAAGTGACAGCAACATAGTAGAAATGTAATTTATAGCTAATTTTACTCTGGGAGAAACGTGATTCTTATTTATGTGTTTACATATATTTTACATTTTCAAATTGTTTTGCAATAATGGTCCTTTAAGAAGTATCAGAGGATAGCTGTCATGTTCCATCTCCCTGTTGGGCCTGTGTGTGAAGAGGAATGTGCAGTGTGTGTGGATCCACAGACCGAAGATGAATGAAATTTATATTGTTCTGAGCTACATTATAATTGTGGGACTGACAGCGGAAGGTGACTGCAAGGCGTAATGAGCAGCAGCTGCTGACAGTTTGCGGCCATATTATGTGTTCCGTGTTCGATTGGGCATTACTATCGAATGACTGTGCCGGGTTCGATTGGGCCTTACTATCGAAAAGCGCCACGGCCTGCACTCTGGCCATGGTGGTCTCTGGTCACTACACAAACAGCTGTTTGCAGTCACTGCATACCTTTCACTGCATCTTTGACTACACATTGTATTATACTTAGCAGTCAGTGCATACCTTTCACTTAAATGGATAGCAGACTTGCCCTCATTAACAGATTCTCGTTAAAGGATTTAAAGTTGATTCATCTCATATACAGCAGGGCCTCAAAAGTCCTCCTGTATTGTTATTTTTGGTCACTACCTCGAGACGTGCATGCCATGCCTGCTGCCTTCCTTGGATGTGTGGTAGCCGTTCCTGTTCCTTTTCCCACAGCGTGCCTGCTGCCTTCCTTGGATGTGTAGCCATTGCTTAGGCTCCCACTCCAGACCGGAATTGAACCAGGATTCCCCGGCCATTACCCGTGGTCACCATGCTACTGAGAAAGTACCATCAAAAGTTTCACACAGTTGAATGAATAGCTGACTTGCCCTCCATAACATATTCTCGTTAAAGGCAAGTGGTGTCATCTCTGGCACACAGCGCTGGGTCAAGGGTCTATCTGACCACAGATGCCTGGTCTGCAAAGCACGGTCAGGGCAGGTACATTACTTATACAGCAAATGGGTCCTTACTTGGATGTGTGGTGGTGGTAGCCAGTTCTCAGGCTCCCACTCCAGACCGGAATCGAACCCTGATTACCCGTGGTCACTCACAATGGCTAACTTGCCCTCCATAACAGATTCTTGTTGCAGGTACTGAACAGCCAGCAGAAAATGTAATTTAAAAAAAATAGATGTAAGCTTTAACAATGTTATTGTTATTTTTGGTCACTACCTCGAGACGTGCATGCCATGCCTGCTGCCTTCCTTGGATGTGTGGTAGCCGTTCCTGTTCCTTTTACCACAGTGTGCCTGCTGCCTTCCTTGGATGTGTAGCCATTGCTTAGGGCCAGTTCAGATCAGAAATGCGGATGGCCATGCGTGCGGAACGCGTGCGGACCGCAACGCGTACGAACGCATGGCCATCCGCGTTTGTGTGCGTTGCGTGGCTGATCCCATCACTGAAAAGTGAATGGGACAGCCACGCGTTTTTGCAAAATCTGCTTGCAGCATGCGTTCCTGGACCGCACAGGTCCGGAACGCATGCAGTGTGAACATCAGACATTGCACTCTATGCAATGTCTGATGTCGTGCGTTTTGGCCACCTGCACGCGTTTCCAAAACGCGGCTGGAAACGCGTGCAGTGTGAACGGGCCCTTAGGCTCCCACTCCAGACCGGAATTGAACCAGTTGAATGAATAGCTGACTTGCCCTCCATAACATATTCTCGTTAAAGGCAAGTGGTGTCATCTCTGGCACACAGCGCTGGGTCAAGGGTCTATCTGACCACAGATGCCTGGTCTGCAAAGCACGGTCAGGGCAGGTACATTACTTATACAGCAAATGGGTCCTTACTTGGATGTGTGGTGGTGGTAGCCAGTTCTCAGGCTCCCACTCCAGACCGGAATCGAACCCTGATTACCCGTGGTCACTCACAATGGCTAACTTGCCCTCCATAACAGATTCTTGTTGCAGGTACTGAACAGCCAGCAGAAAATGTAATTTAAGAAAAATAGATGTAAGCTTTAACAATGGTAGAGAAAGAACCATCGAAAGTTGATAAGGCAGTCAGACATTACCTGATATCACTGAGGAAGAGCAATCTCGCCATGTTGCGCACCAGTCCAGCACGGCCGTCACTACACAAACAGCTGTTTGCGGTGCGTAACAGTGAGTTTGGTGTGTCAGTGTGAAGCAGTAATCTAATTACACTACCTGATTAATGTATACACATGCAAGATGTTTTAAAGCACTTTAGGCCTGCAATTTAGCATTCAATGTGATTTCTGCCCTTAAAACGCTGCTTTGCGTCAAATCCAGATTTTTCCCCAGGACTTTTGGCGTTTATCTCACTCCGCCATGCCCCCCTCCAGGTGTTAGACCCCTTGAAACGTCTTTTCCATCACTTTTGTGGCCAGCATAAGTGTTTCTAGTTTTCAAAGTTCGCCTCCCCATTGAAGTCTGTTCGCGAAAGTTTGTGCGAACCGAACTTTCGCAGAAGTTCGTGAACCGAAAATCAGAGGTTTAGGCCAGCTACAGTGTAGTGGTAGTACAGTACAGTGTAGGGGGGGGGGGGGGACAAAAAGTCATAAGGCGCTCCTGAACTATACACGCATCTAGATTTAATATCTTTTTTTTTTTCTGATTATTTGCCCTCCAAACCTAGGTGCATCTTATATGCCGGAGAGTCTTATATTCTGAAAAATACGGTACTTACTCTGGATCCTCAAGAGGCTTTCCCAGCCCCCTCCACCAACTTTGGGGGTCCTAGCATTATAACCGCAAGGTGGAGTAACTTGTGGGTATAACGCTAGGACCCCCAAAGTTCCCGGCCATGTGTTGAGTCTGGCCACAATGTGCAGGTCAGCTCTCTCCTGTGCAATAGCAGGGAGCCACCGCTCAGGCTTGGCGGAAAAGTTGAGCCTGGCTGTCTCTGTCCTACTGCACAGGTGCGAAAAATCTGCGCATACGCAATGCGGCCAAGTTCTGTCAACAAGTCCTCAGGAGAGAAAGTTAATAATTCAATTAATTAATTCTCCTGAGTTTTCTCCTAAGGCTAGGTCCACACTTGTCCGGTGCAGGTCGGATCCGCTTCAAATGGATCCGATCTGGTAAAAAAAAAAATTCTCTCCATTTTATAATCTTAAAATGTATTCATATATATGTTTCCAGTCCGTTGAACCGTATACCGTGGGGTGGGGGGGGGGGGGCGAATTGGAGGTGGAAGCAGCCAGGACAGGGTTGGCAGTGGTCGGCGGGGAGGGGGTTCGCTCCCCTCCAACTATTGCGCAAAAAGCTTTAAAATGTAGCAGCGAGCGGGGACACTTACCTTCCTCTCTTGCATTCCACCTCTCGCCGCTTGACTTCCT
The DNA here is from genome assembly GCF_040937935.1 of Hyperolius riggenbachi. NCBI lineage: Eukaryota > Metazoa > Chordata > Amphibia > Anura > Hyperoliidae > Hyperolius > Hyperolius riggenbachi. The sequence continues at coordinate 43,650,814 of NC_090654.1, forward strand.
GAAATGTCACCCTTTATACTTCAGAGGGCAGCATTGCATTGCCTGTCACTACCCCTTAGTGTATCCGGATCCATTTGCGGTCCATGAAGTCCCGTCAAGTCCGGACCCTGCGTTCAGTTTTTCAAAACGGATCCCCCGGAATGCACACGGATCCGTTTTGAAACTGAATGAAGACTGATGCTACTTTTAACATTTGTATCCGGGGCTCCATTTTTGATCTGAGCCAAAAAGTGGAGCCATGTATGCGTTTTTAAAATGTGTGAACCTACTCTTAAGAAATAATTTTTAACTTTTTTTTCTTTGTAATAACTTTTCAGCATTTAACAATTGAAAAAGTACCAAAAAGTAGGTAAAAATGTACTTTTAAGATTATTGTGTGTTGAGTGTTTTCTTGCTTGCTGGTACTTTAACCTCCCTGGCGGTATGATTATTTCCAGATTTTAGGATCTTTTTAAAACGTTTCAGACCCTAAAATCAGGGGAAAAATCATGCCGTCAGAGTCTCTGCAGCAGCCCCTGCTCTCACTCACCTCCCTGGCTCCAGCGCTGCAATTTTACCTCCGTCCTCCGAGTGGCGCTGTAACTCTGTAGTGAGATCGATGACGGTGATCTCACCAGAGTGATTCAGAGCCTTGGAGGACAGGAAGGAGAATGGCTCCTGCCGTCGGAATCCTCTGGGAGGTGAGTAAAAACGCTTACTGCAAACTGTACTCTGCATTGAGCTACACTCAGGATTGCCGCCAGGGAGGTTAAGACATTCTATTTGTAAGGTGTCAAAACATCACCTAGGAGTAAACTTGAGATGAAAGGAGGGAAAAGTTTTTTTTTTTTAATACATACATGTGGCTTCCTTCAGCCCCCTTCACGCAGATCTCTCCCTCGCCGCCGTCTTCCGCCTCCTGGATGGTCTGGTAGCTGCCCTGTTATCTTTGGCCAGTTGGGCGTACTGCATCCGCCCCGCCACGCTCCTCGAGCATCTCCGGAAGCATTCTGCGGCTGTGCAGTACTACTGCCCAGCCATGGGAGCGCGACGGGGTGCATGCACAGGTGGACTGCGCCTGCCCTGACTGTCCCCAACTGGCGAAGATAACCGGGCTTCTACCAGACCATCCAGGAGGCGGAGGACAATGCTGAGGGAGCAATCTGCGTGGAGGGGGCTGGAGGATGCCCCAGGTATGTATAAAACTTTTCCCTCCTTTCGTCTCCGGTACACTTTAAATTATTCACAAAGTGTTTCGTATTTTATTAAATAAGAGCGTAGCTTTTCAATAAGCCAAAGCCAATATAGTGACTAAGTGGCGTTTAAGCATTACCTTGTTATTCTTTGTTTTATGTGTAAACCCCAAAAAGTTGTAGTTTGTAAAACATATGAAATAAAAAGTGGGAATGTAGTGGACTAAAGTCACTTTTTTTTTTGTTTTGTTTTTTTAGAAAATGGTCAAAGAAAGTTTGTAGCAGTGCCTATTTAAAACCAGTATGGATCCTATCAGCAGTTCCAGCTGTATATCGTCTCGTGTGATGAAGCTGCCATGGTAACAGTCTCGGTTTCCCATCTGAGTTTCGCCAAAATGGTGTTTATTCCTGAACACGGCAGTGGGGAGGTGAATTTGGACCACCGATTTGTGGTATCTGAAAGAATTGTGACTTCCAAGGCTGTGCTGGTGACATCAGATGTGGACGTGTCCGTCTTCGTGTATCACCATATTTCTGGCAATGGTGATGCTACAGCCCTTCTACCGGAAGAAGACCTGGGGACAGAATACTTCATATCAACTCCAAGTACACCAGGGTCAAACAAGCAATTTGCAGTGGCCAATGGTCATCAAGAGAACATTGAAGTCATTGTAACAGTTTCAGGATCTATCTACTACGACGGGATGATCTACTCTGATGGAAAAAATATCTCGGTTATGCTTAGATACCAGCAAGTTGTCCAGTTTTATAGCTCTGGAGACCTGACAGGCACTAAGGCCACCTCTACATCTCCTGTGGCTGTTTTCAGTGGCCATAGCTGCTACCATGGTAAATGAAGGAGTTGTGAACCTATCTTTGAACAGCTCCAACCTGTGTGGAACTGGGAAACGTTTTTTACTATCTTCCCACTGTTCAATCATACTGAAGATATCATCGATATTATAGCTGCATATCCTGGTACGGTAGTAGATATAAAAAATCAGGGGAGGACAAGCAAGCAGGAACTACAGAGAGGCTCCCATTGTCAGACCATATTAAACAATGCGATGACATTGAAGTCCTCCAAGCCCATCATGATTTCCTACATCTTCCATGAGTCTAAATCAAGGAGCTTCGTATTAGCTTATGATGCATTTTTGACAACCGTTCTGCCTCGTTACTAGGGAGAAGCCATTACCAGTTTTTTTACAAAAAACTATCTCCCACAACTTTCTCATGATCGTGTCCCAGACATACTCAGAATCTGGATTCTACCTGGACCAGAAGCCACTCAGTTCATACAGTTACTCAGTAAATGAATGGGATGGATTTCAAGCTTGGGAGGTCTCATTGGGTAAAAGTGAAGGAAGACATGAGATATACCACAAGTACTCCATATTAATCAACTACATTTATGGTGTTGAAAACACTTTATCATATCATATGGATATTCATTGGACCAGAGAACCTCCTCAGGTAGGATTGTAATTTTATTGCCAAATACTACACATGGGAACAAGTCACCTCTTCCCATATCCCGAAATGTTGGAAGCAGCTTGTTCTAGGTGTGACTCCACTGGCAACATGCTTGTTCCATGTGTAATGTCACTGGTTGCATGCTTGTTCCAGGTATAACTTCACTGGTTGCATGCTTGTTCCAGGTGTGATTCCACTGGTTGCAGGCTTGTTGCAGTGAAAAATCTGAATTAGTGGGAAATGTCCTCTTGGGAAGGTGGTACTTATGAAAATACAATTTGATAGATGTGGCTCTAAGGCTGCTAGCAGTGGCCGCTATACTAATTTTTCTGGTGCATGTACATGCCTGCCTAATTTTTCTGGCTGCACTGCGGTTGCAACAACAAAACAAAAGGCATGTGCATGTGTCAATTCCCCTTCATGATCATTACCTTGCCACGGTGAAGGGGCTTGCATATCACAATGAAGCAATGACCGAGGCTATATGAGTGTCTCTCGGAGGGGGTGCACACCCAGTATAATAAGGATGTTGCTTCATTGTGGACAGAACAAATTCGATCAGCCAAATTCGATCAGCTGGACAATCACTGTTGTTCTGTCATTGAGCTACCTCAGCCCAGCGACCATATGGGCTGGAAAGCCGCCATCACCTGCACTCTCGTCATGGTGTTCACCAGTCCAGCACGGCCGTCACTACACAAACAGCTGTGTGCGGTGCGTTACACAGTGAGTTTGGTCTGTCAGTGTGAAAGAGTGCACTAATTACACTACCTGACTGATGTATACACATGCAAGATGTTTTAAAGCACTTTAGGCGTCCAATTTAGCATGCATTGTGATTCTGCCCTTAAGACGCTGCTGTGCGTCGAATCCAGATTTTTCCCGGGGACTTTTGGCGTGTAACCCACTCCTCCTCCATGCAAAAACTCAGATGTTAGACCCCTCGAAACATCTTTTCCATCACTTTTGTGGCCAGCATAAAGGTTTCTAGTTTTCAAAGTTCACCTCCCCATTGAAGTCTATTGCGGTTCGAAAAGTTCGCGCAAACCGAACTTTTTGCGGAGGTTCGCGAACCGAAAATCGGAGGTTCGAGCCATCCCTACTTGGATTTTGTTATCGAACAGCTTTTGGTGAATTGAAGCCTAAGTGTAGTAAAAATGCCTAAATACTCAAGTCAGAACTACTACAATGCAGTCCAAGATAAAAGTGGCAAATCATCTGGTTCTGAAATGATATAAGCTCTGATTAAGGGTTTTTTCCAATATGTGTTCTGGATTTTGATGCGAACAGTAAACTCACTACTCATAAATGTAAATGTGTCCATTCACAACTACAGGCATTCTAATATAATAATAATGAAATTGCTTGTATATATATTATAACACTTGCATTAAAATGAGCACATAACATGTTGTATAATGCACATGTTAAAACAATATAGGTGTGCTTTAAAGTAACTCTGAAGTCTCATAAAAATCATGGTTTCATATAAAAAATCTCTTTAACATGTTTGCCCTAACTAAAATGCTGCATCTCCGCGGCTGAACTCTAACTAAATCCCTCCTTTCAGCTGCAGCTCTGCCTCCATGCGCGTCAATCCACGCGTATCTCCGCCTCTCCCCCGCCCCTCTCAGTGAAAGAAGACAGAGGGGCGGGGAGAGGCGGCTATCCGCGCTGATAGACGCGCTAATAGACGCGTGCTCCCCGCAATGTGCCCCAGGGGGATTTATTTAGAAATCAGCCGCGGGGATGATGCGTTTTATTTAGGTCTATCATGTTAAAGAGATTTTTAATATAAAAACATGATTTTTAGGAGACTTCAGAGTCTCTTTAACCACTTCAGAACCACAGGCTTTACCCCCGCCCCCCCCCCCCCCCCCCCTTCCCAAAGACCAGGTCATGTGAGGCCAGAAAACCACTAGGAGCGATTTTCTGAAAGCTTTATGATTTGAAAACGCTTGCTAATGTAATGCTATGGGTGTAATCCCACTTTAGCGCTGTGATTTTATAAAAATCCCCCATAGCATTGCATTAGCAAGAGCTTTTTCAAATCACTAGCCCTTAGATATTTCTCCTAGTGGGTTTCTGGCCTGAGACATTGGGCTTGATTCACAAAGCGGTGCTAAACTACTTAGCATGTCTAAAGTCTTTAGACGCGCTAACCAGGGTGCTAAGTAGGTTAGCACCAGATTTCTCAATCAGATCGCGCACTAACTTTGCGCGCGCAAAGTTTTACGCGCGCAAAGTTTTACGCGCGCTAAGTCCCATAGGCTTTAATGGGCACTTCGCGTGGAGCGCCCTGCGCTCTGTGCAGTACGCGCGTAAAGTTTTACGCGCATAAAGTTTTGCGCGCGTAAAGTTTTATGCGCGAAAAGCTTGTTTAGACGTGCTAAGGGGGTTTTCACAGGCGTGCTAACAGTTAGCACCGCTTTGTGAATCAAGCCCATTGTGTTTTAAGGAGTAATACTCTACAGAAATATTTCTAAAATTCCATAGAAAACCATAGAAAGTACTCGTGTTTTGTAATTTGTCCACAGGTGTCTCCTGGACTCCACCTTACAGACCTACCCAACATCAGACAGGAGACTGCAGAGGTTCAGTTTTCACGTGTTTAAGTTTGATGATCTCCCGGAAGTGTACCTGTCCTGTAGTGTCATTATCTGCCACAGTAGAAGCTCTCCCAACTGCTCCTCTCCCCAAGACAAACGTGTGAAATCCACAGCTCCGAACTGCAAGACCTGGTCAGATTGTCTCAAGGCCCTCTCATTCGCAGTAAGTCAACAGAATCTCTGTCCATTACATGTCTGCAAAATATTATGCTGTATTTCTCAGCAAGAATTTAATACAGGTGTATTAGCAAGGCATCTTCTTCTGTGAGACCCCACTAGGTTTTTTTGGGAACAGAGGGGGCATGCATCCCAATTATGCCTTTGCTCTCTAGAATGTCTCTGTTTGTGGAATGTAAGAGTCTTTCCTTTGTACGCACAGCACTGGATTTTGCTTGAAAATTGGCTTTAATACGTTAACTTAGAACTCTAGCCGCTGCCAGTCTGTTTGTGTTGGTAAGTTAGAAAGAACCGCACTCACATATGCGTGAATGTGCTGGTCCTGGGCTGTTCAACCGTGTACTCTTGATGGAGTCCGCACACAGACTTTAAGGAACAACCAGTGTGAAGTTTATTTTCCCATCACATACTGTACATGTGCAATAAATGTCTGACCTGCAAGGCCGACGATCGTTTCAGGGCCACTTAGGGTCCCCTTTGTCAAGGCAGATAGCAGAAAGGCAAATACTTGTCTTTCTGCTATCTGCCTTGACAAAGGGGACCCTAAGTGGTCACACTGGTTGTTCCTTAAAGTCTGTGTGCGGACTCCTTCTTTAAGAGTACATGTTTGTGTTGGTAAGTATTTTAAATTAAAGTGTATCTGAGGCGATATGTGACTTGATGAGATAAACGTGTATGTACAGTACAAAACATATTAACCACCAGGCTCGTTTACTTGTTTGCCTGAAAGAGTTAATTTCTAGGCATGGAAGGGACAGCTTCTGTGTTGCCGGTACCTTGTTGGGAATATAGTAAACATCACTGATAAGTAAATTGTAGCCATAAAAGTTTTCCTGGAAGAATATAACTGTATTTTCATTTAGAAACACTTAAAGAGACACTGAAGCGAGACTAAATCTCGCTTCAGCTCTCATATATAGCAGGGGCACGTGTGCCCCTGCTAAAACGCCGCTATCCCGCGGCTTAACGGGGGTCCCTTCACCCCCAACCCACCCCCCGCAATACTTGGTCGTAAAATGGTCGCTGGCTGTCTCTTCCTGGAGGCAGGGCTAACGGCTGCAGCCCTGCCTCCCAGCGCGTCTATCAGACGAGCATCGCCACCTCTCCCCCGCCCCTCTCAGTGAAGGAAGACTGAGAGGGGCGGGGGAGAGGCGGAGATACGCGTCTGACAGACGCGCATGGGGCAGGGCTGCGGCGGTTAGCCCTGACCCAACCAGGAAGCGCTCCCCCGCTGCACGGAGGGGGTTTGGGGGGACAGGGACCCCCGTTAAGCCGCGCTATAGCGGCGTTTTAGCAGGGGCACGCATGCCCCTGCTAGCTATGAGGTCTGAAGCGAGATTTATTCTCGCTTCAGACTCTCTTTAACAGGCTGCCACTGAGCAGAGACAACAAAACAATCGATCTACTTGGAACAGTATTTAAGTATGGCGCTCTACACCTGTCAGTGCACAATATCCGCTCACATCATGAAAAGCAACTAAAGTCCCACTCTGCACAAAAGTCCATGCACCACTGTCCTGAGCAGTGGCTGAACTTGAAGTTGCCGCAATCCTCTATTCCGTTTCAATATTGGCATACAGTTGTAACATTAGTAGGTATCACTCTCACCAGATGGGTAGGCTGATTAATTAAAGTCAGCATATATAGCGTTGTGCAATAGTTGTGGCCCCTCGTATTCAGCCTCTTCCTCCTAATAATAGCTCAGAGACAAGAAACAGTAGATAGCGTAATACTGTATAGAGACCAGGTATGATCAGTCCTCCACCAAAAAGTGATAGCACCAATCCGTGCCAGAGAACATAGATAGCACCACCAATCTGTGTATCCAACAACAGTAAGATTCAAGGCTCACCAAATGCCATGGCTGACCATGACAGTTCAGCAATCAAGTTTTCCACCAAACTTCCTATTCATAATTAGCAGGCTTCTCCCTTTATAAATTCAGCCTGTTGGAAGAGTCCACAGTCCATGAAAAGTCCACTGTTTCTAAACAATCCAACTTTGGGAAAACAGGTCTTTAGGCAAAACACAAACAGCAGCAGTCCTGGTGTTCACCAAGCTTCCATCCAGCTAGCAGCTCACCTGCTGCATACATTAGTGTTCTCTGGCACGGATTGGTGCTATCACTTTTTGGTGGAGGACTGATCATACCTGGTCTCTATACAGTATTACGCTATCTACTGTTTCTTGTCTCTGAGCTATTATTAGGAGGAAGAGGCTGAATACGAGGGGCCACAACTATTGCACAACGCTATATATGCTGACTTTAATTAATCAGCCTACCCATCTGGTGAGAGTGATACCTACCAATGTTACAACTGTATGCCAATATTGAAACGGAATAGAGGATTGCGGCAACTTCAAGTTCAGTCACTGCTCAGGACAGTGGTGCATGGACTGTTGTGCAGAGTGGGCCTTCAATTGCTTTTCATGGTGTGAGCGGATATTGTGCACTGACAGGTGTAGAGCGCCATACTTAAATACTGTTCCCTGTTGTTTAGGGTGTATATACCCACCCATTTGCGTGGCGATCCACTTGTCAGTTTTGTATGTTAAACTTAGGCCCCTAATTGGGTTCTCATTATAGGCTTGAGGCAGTTGGGATAAAGGTGTTAAGAGGAGCGCACCTACCACATTGGTCAATCGATCTACTTGGTAAATGTTTAAATATAAAATAAAACCATGGGCTACCCCACTGGATCGCAGGAGAACTTCAACTGTAGAAGATGGCATTGGAAGCAGAGCTTTAAAGCAACCTAGTATGCAATCTTACCGCCAGTATAATCACATTCGTGAAAAAAGCTAACTGCACTTTTTATGATATCGTACACTAGAATAGATTTCTATGCATCTCTCACTCAACAAAAATGATTTCTAACAGTACAATTAATTAATGTATTATGTTAGATAAATTCATGCTGTTTCCCCTTACTGTAGGAGACTGGCATAACTCAGGAGGACAGTCATCCCCACTCTTGTTGTTCATCATCTGTATAATCGGAGTCCTGGCAGTGATAGGCCTTGTGCTGCAGAGACGTTACTACAAGAAGCAGCAGAAAATGGTATAAAGATGGCCATACACTGGTCGATTTGCCACCAGATCGACCAACAGATAGATCCCTCTCTGATCGAATCTGATCAGAGAGGAATCGTATTGGCTGCCTTTACTGCAAACAGATTGTGAATCGCTTTCAGCATGAAACCGATCACATTCTGTGGAGCTGAGACCCATCCCCCCCCCCCCCCGCCAGCTATACATTACCTGATCCGGCCGACGCAGGTCCCCTGGTCTCCGCTGTCTTCTTCTCCGCTCTGGGCTCTGGGTTTCGGACCGACTGGCTTCACTTCCTGTCCGGGGAAATGTAAACAGTAGAGGGTGCTCTACTGTTTAAACTTCCTGCCGGGACAGGAAGTAGCCAGCCAGAACCCAGTGGAGAAGAGACAGCGGAGACCAGGGGACTTGCGTCGGCTGGATCAGGTAATGTATTGCTGCTAGTGTCAGTCGTTGGGCAATCGACGCACTCCCGACCCACCAGCAATTGAGGGAAATCTTCCGCACGGACGGAATGACGGGAATCGTCGGGAACGATCGATTTCGGGTGGAAATTGATCGTTCGGTCAGCGCTTGCGCAACGATTTCACTGATTTGATCACAGTGATCGAATCGGCTGTATATCAGCGGGAAAATCGGTAAGCATATGGGCCCCTTTACGGAAGTTCAGCAACTGAACAAGACCTGAGGAACTCTCAACGTATGAAGTAACAAGTTGACTAACATCTAGCCTATCACCTCTACAGCCGATGCAGAATCACACTCCAGACTTTGTTATGCACTCAGTTCACAAATTGGACGTAAAGGTGGCCATACATCTAGTGATTTTGATGGCCGATCGGCCAATAGACAGATCTCTCCCTGATCAAATCTGCTTGGAGAGAGATTTGTTGGCCGCCATAAACCACAGGCCAATTCCCGACTGATTTTAGCATGAAAACCTCTGCGCCGCCCACTGGATTCCTCTTCCAGGTTTGCGCACCTTGGTTTAATCGTCGATTGGGCATGCTTTTTTCCTGCACCGATTTTCATCCAATTCGATAATAATTATCGAAAAGGTTAGTCGATCGGCCACCTAATCGGTAGGCTCTATGGGCACCTTAAGTCAACGCACTCTCCTCTCTACACAATTAGAGATGGCACGAACGGTTTGCACGCAAACATACTTGCGCGAACTGCGGTGGTTCTCGTTGACCCTCTACATCACAGTCAGCAGACACAGGGTAGCCAATCAGGCTACACTCCGTCCTGGAGTCCCCCCCCCCCCCCCCCCCATAAAAGGCAGGCAGCGTCAGGCTTTCCACTCACTCGTGTGGCTGCAGTAATTAGAGAAGGGAGAGGTTGCTGCAGAGACTTAAGGAAAGCTTAGTTAGGCTCTTATTAGGCTTGTTAGCTTGCTCATTGCTGATACTTATTGCTAAAAAGCACTCCTCATCCTCAACAGCTCTTTTGAGAGCTAATGTTGTTCTTGTGATCTTTTTTTTGTGTGTGTGTGTGTGTGTATCCCACAGACACTTGTGTTGCATATACAGCCCTGTCAGTCAGTCGCAGCTGCTGAACCTTGGCCCCTTGGTAATTCCTACTGTGCCACTACCAGGCCCAGCACATTCAGTGACTACCTGTGTGTGTGACTGCACATTTGTAATACCAATCCCTGCATACCTGTTCAGTAGTGCACCTACCTACGTGAGCGCACGCCGTGTTATATACCACCAGTCACTGCACCTGTTCACGGTACCTGTGTGTGTGACATTACATTTGTAATACCAATCACTGCATACCTACCTGTTCAGTGCACCTACCTATGTGAGCACATGCAGTGTTATATACCAGTCCCTGCACCTGTTCACTGTACCTGTGTGTGTGGGACAGCTGCACACTTGTAATACCAATCACTGCACACCTACCTGTTCAGTGCACCTACCTACGTGACCGCAAGCAGTGTTATATTATATACCAGTCCATGCACCTGTTCACTGTACCTGTGTGTGTGACAGCTGCACATTGTATTGATACCAGGCACTGCATACCTGTTCACTGCACCTGTGTGACTGCACATTGTATTAATCAAGTCAGTGCATACCTTTCACTTCATCCCTCCCAATATGGGCAAAACAGGCAGAGGCAGGCCACCCGGCAGGTCTGTTCAAGGTCGTGCTGTCGTGATTTTGTGCGGCCCTGGACCAAAGTACAATGTTCAGAAGGCGCGTGCCATCAACCCCCAAGATGGTTAGGATGTAGTTGACTATTTAACACAGAACACCTCATCTTTCTCATCTTCCACACGGAAGCATGACCTATCTTCCTCCTCCTGCTCTGATTCTGGCACCCCACCTAACACTCAGTCGGCTGCCACTACCAAAGTGCCATCACCCCAGGGCTCAGCGGTGTGGAAATTTTTTTGTGTGTCTGCCTCAGATGAGAGCAATGCCATCTGTACTCTCTGCCACCAAAAATTGAGCTGTGGAAAGACCAAGACAGGGACAACTTCCTTACCTTCGTATATGATGACAAAGCACAAACTGCAATGGGATGACCACCTGAGGAAAAGCAGCATAAAAAAGTAAAGCCACACACCGCAGTGGAAGATACCAGGACGCAATTATTTCTCAAAAAAGGTGATACCCAAACTGTACCGTGATGTTGAAAGGCTAGTGGTGTCATCTCTGGCATATAGCATTGGGTCAAGGGTCCATCTGACCACGTGGTCTGCCAAGCACGGTCAGGCCCGCCCGAAGACTAAGTCAGTCCCCACACACAGCATCTCTGCCTGCAGGCCGCCTGACTGCCTTCTTCGCCACCACCAACAGGGTCCAGGACTCCAGGCGGATTCCTGAATTTTTAAGGCCGCAGCCGCTATAGTATTTTTTTCTGGTGCGTGTACATGCCTGTCTAATTTTTCTGGCTGCACTGCAGCTGCAACAACAAAACAAAAGGCATGTACATGTGTCAATTCCCCTTCGTGATCGTTACCTTGCCGCGGTGAAGGGTTTGAGTATCACAATGAAGCAATGACCGACGGCCATGTGCGTGTCTCGGGGGGGGGGGGGGGGGGGGGGGCTTGGGGAAGGTCAGGGCACACCCACAATAATAAGGTCGTTTCTTCATTGTGGACAGGCCACATTCGATCAGCTGGACAGTCCCTGCTCTGTCATTGAGCTACCTCAGCCCGGTGACCGTATGGGCTGGAAAGCCGCCACCACCTGCACTCTCGTCATGGTGCGCACCAGTCCGGCATGGCCTACACAAACAGCTGTTTGTCACTGCATACCTTTTACTGCATCTGTGACTGCACATTGTATTATACCTGGCAGTCAGTGCAAACCTTTCACTTAAATGGAGGGTAGACTTGCCCTCCATAACAGATTCTTGTTAAAGGATTTAAAGTTGATTCGTCTCATATACAGAGGCGCCTTGAAATCCTCCTGTATTGTTATTTTTCGTCACTACCTCTCTGAGTCGGGACTTGCATGCCATGCCTGCTGCCTTCCTTGGATGTGTGGTGGTAGCCGTTCCTGCTCCTTTGCCCACAGCGTGCCTGCTACCTTCCTTGGCAGAATCGAACCCGGATTCCCCGGCCATTACCCGTGGTCACCATAGTGCTGAGAAAGTAATATGGAAACTTGTTTATCAGTCACACAGTTGAATGAATGGCAGACTTGCCCTCCATAGCAGATTCTCGTTAAAGGCAAGTGGTGTCATCTCTGGCACACAGCGTTGGGTCAAGGGTCCATCTGACCACAGATGCCTGGTCTGCAAAGCACGGTCAGGGCAGGTACATTACTTATACAGCACAATGGGTCCTTCCTTGGATGTGTGGTGGTAGACATTTCTCAGGTTCCCACTCCGGACCGGAATCAAACCCTGATTCCCCGGCCATTACCCGTGGTCACCATGGTACTGAGAAAGTACCATCGAAAGTTTCACACAGTTTAATCAATGGCAGACTTGCCCTCTATAACAGATTTTCGTTAAAGGTACTGAACAGCCAGCAGATAAAGTAATTTAACCACTTTGTCCTCCACTACAGTATATCTACGTCAGCTGTGGCAACCTCCAAGCCACAGTGACGTAGATATACTGACCCCCTTGCAGCCCTGCTGTGCACGATCGGGTGCGCTTCAGAGCGCACACTCCGGCACTGTCAGCTGCAATACTAATTGGTGGAAGGGAACATGTTCCCTTTTGGCCAATTAGTATACCCTCCTCCCATGAATGATTGCTGCAGTAGTGAACTGCAGCGATCCTTCATCTGTCCCCCTGGGCGCACAAATAGTTAAAAAAAATGCACAAGCAAGCAGCCACACTCACCTACCTCGGTCCTGCGACTGTCTTGAAGCCTGATCCTCCGATCACCGCTCTGAAGTCAGCCGCATATTGCCGGAAATCCGGGTCCCGGCTTGATGACGTCATCAAGCCGGGACCCGGGTTACCGGCAATATGCGGCTGACTGCAGAGCGGTGATCGGAGGATCAGGCTTCAAGACAGTCGCAGGACCGAGGTAGGTGAGTGTGGCTGCTTGCTTGTGCATTTTTTTAACTATTTGTGCGCCAAGGGGGCTGCCTAATGGGGGGGGGGTGCATCTGGATCTATGGATTATTGGGGGGGAGGGGGGGATATGTAAAGGGGGGTGCATATGCACGGGGGACATCTGAGTAACCAAGGGGAGGGGAGGTTTACACATTTTGCACATCTGGGCACCTGGGGGGCCCATAACTTAATACTGGGAGCACATTTGGTTATAATGGGGGGCAGCACTAATCTTGGGGGTACATCTGACTATATTGGGGTAATCCTGATCCAGGGGACACATCTGGCTATAAAGAGGGGCACTATTCTTGGGGGTGCATCTGTCAATCGATTCTGGGGGTGGCAAACACAGGGGACGCATCTGGCTATGCTGGGGGGGGCTGATATTGGGGACACATCTGGCTATACTGGGGGGGGGGTGATACTGGGGACACATCTGGATATCTATACTGGGGCGACTTTAACTGGTTGCACAGTTTTTATGTCAATCGCACTTTTTATTTTTAATCTAAATTGGTCAAAATTGAGAAATGATGCATTTTTTTTTATTTTTTCCCCCCTTTTTCCCATTAAAATGCATAGAGAGGAACATTTTATTTGGGACCAAATACCCCCCAATGAAAGCTTAGTTTTGTCTTGAAAAAAACAATGTATAGATCATTTAAGTAGCACGAGTACAGATGAAGTTATTGGTGATTAAACAGGGACACCGCTAAAGCGTCAAAACTGCTCTGGTCAATAAGGGGAAAACAAGTTCTGGATGCGAAGTGGTTAAAAAAAATAGATGTAAGCTTTAACAATGGTAGAGAAAGAACTATCGAAAGTTGATAAGGCAGTCAGACATTACCTGATATCACTGAGGAAGAGCAATCTTGCCATGGTGCGCACCAGTCCAGCACGACCGTCACTACACAAACAGCTGTTTGCGGTGCGTTACACAGTGAGCTTGGTCTGTCAGTGTGAACCAGTACACTAATTACACTCCCTGATTGATGTATACACATGCAAGATGTTTTCAAGCACTTTAGGCCTCCAATTTAGCATGCAATGTGATGTCTGCGCTTAAAACTCTGTGCGTCAAATTCAGATTTTTCCTCGGGACTTTTGGAGTGTATCCCACTCCGCCATGCAAAAATTCAGATGTTAGACCCTTGAAACATCTTTTCCATCACTTTTGTGGCCAGCATAAATTTTTCTAGTTTTCAAAGTTCGCCTCCCCATTGAAGTCTATTGCGGTTCGAAAAGTTTGCGTGAACCAAGCTTTTTGCGGAAGTTCATGTTCGAGGTTCGCGAACCAAAAGTCGGAAGTTCGAGCCAGCTCTATACACAATCCTAGATTACACTGTTGATTCATCTCTGAGCTGAATAAAAGGCTACAGAGTTAAAAAGTAATAACAGCAACCCTCCCCTCCTCCCCCAGGGAATTCAGTGGCAGGACTAGAGAGTAAACATGTGTAAACTAAACATTGCAGTAGAAGAGAAAGGCAGCATTGAGTAAAGCATAGAGTCTGTTTATTTGTGTTCATCATGTATCAGGCACAGTTTTAATAAACAGGAGAGATAAACAAATGAGTGGGCTTATAGAACTTTTTACATTAAAGCTATAAAGGATGCAAATAAATCTGTAGCATACCTTACATTTTATAAATATTCCTACAGGGAGTCCATCATGCTCTTGAGTCTGACCTACTATCAAAACACACCTGTTCAGACAAGCCTAAAATTTGCTATAGGTAGCATTGGCGATTCGCTGCCTCATCCACTAACCCCTGTGTCTCCTTCACTTGTGTCTCAACCTCTTCAGAAGAACCGGGACCTCCTCCGAGTTTTTCTTATTCTGTTGTAATTTATCATATGAGCATGTACCAGTATATATATATATATATATATATATATATATATATATATATATATATATATATATATACCGTATTTTTCGGAATATAAGACGCTCCGGCATATAAGACGCACCTAGGTTTAGGGGCAAAAATCAGAGAAAAAAAAATAAACTAATCCTAGGTGCGTCTATGGTGCAGGGGCATCTTATGGACCCTTTCTCCCTAAACTGTCACTATCTTAGCTAAACTGCCCATCTACACCACACTACACTTCACTTCACTTACCCCTGCTGCCCCCACTACACTACACTAACTAACCCCTGCTGCTGTAACCACCTACTACACTACACTACACTAACCAACCCCTTCTGCCACTACCAAATACACTACACTGGCTAAACCCTGATTAAACATCTCACCTGATCCTGTCGCCACGACCCTCTCCTCCCCCATCTGGCTTTCTTCATCAGAGGGTGTCCGTCATTCAGGATGCAGGTCTTCAGGGTCCCAGCTGCTGCGCTCCTCTTCAGCTGCAGTCTCCTTGTCTCTTCATCCCAGGACATCCTGTCATCCTTTTTGAAGGTCTTCAGAGCCCCAGCTCCCCGCTCTACTCTTCGCAGCAGTCTTCATATGGACTGCAGCCTTGCTGTATACATGTGCTGCTGCCGCCATCCTTCCTAGTTACGGCGTCCTCCCTAGTTACAGCGTTCTCCCCAGTTACAGCGTCCTCCCCGACGTCCTCCCTAGTTACAGCGTCCTCCCCCGACATCCTCCCTAGTTACAGCATCCTCCTCTGACGTACTTCCTAGTTACAGTGCCCTCTGCTGGTTGATCAGCGGCGCACGTGTGCGCGTGATGTCAGAGGCACTGTAACTAGGCAGGACGTCGGTGGAGGACGCTGTAACTACGTCGGTGGAGGACGTCGGTGGAGGACGTCGGGGAGGACGCTGTAACTAGGGAGGACGCCGGGGAGGACGCTGTAACTAGGCAGGACATCGGAGGAGGACGCCGTAACTACGAAGGATGGTGGCGGCAACACATGTATACCGCAAGGCTGCAGTCTATACGAAGACTGCAGCGAAGAGGAGCGCGGGCAGCTGGGGCTCTGAAGACCTTCACAGTGACTGACAAGACGTCCTGGGATGAAGAGAGCCAGACGAGGAGGAGAGGATCGCGGCGACAGGATCCGGTAAGTATATTCCGGGGCCACATTTACCGCATCTTTGGAATATAAGACGCACCCACTTTTCCCCCTCATTTTTGGGGAAGAAAAAGTGCGTCTTATATTCCGAAAAATACGGTATATATATATATATATATATATATATATATATTTATTAATAAACTGAAAAACATTCTAATTGGCATCCACCATCTGTTCTTACACTGCATTAGGGATGTTGCACTGTGACCATGCTAGGGACATTAGATTGTGAGTCCCTCTGCACAGTTATTGACATGAATTACTGGTAGTCCTCGAAGGAGATAGGGACTGTAGGTTCGTTCTTAATCTGAATCTGTTCTTCAGTTGGAACAATGTGCCATCTCTGTCCCCTGTACCTCCTCTGTGCCCCCCTGTGCCTCTGTTCCCTTCTATGTCACCTCTGCCCTCTGTACCTGCTTAAAGGGAAGGTTCAGGGAGGGTGGCTAAAAAATAAAAATCAATCTCCACTTACCTGGGGCTTCCTCCATCCAAGGCCCGGCACTTCTGCGTCCCACGCCGGCGCGCTGACGTCATCGGACGTCCGCCAGGCTGTACTGCGCAGGCGCAGAATTACTGTGCCTGCGCAGTACAGCCCGGAGGACGTCCGATGACGTCAGCGCGCCGGCGTGGGACGCAGAAGTGCCGGGCCTTGGAGTGCAGAAGAGCCCGACCTGGCAGCCGGCCTGGCCAGGTCGGGTCGGCCACCGGAGACCACCGGGAGCCTGCAGAGCGGCGGCGAGGGCACCTCCTGCCTGCCACGGGCTGGAGGAAGCCCCAGGTAAGTGGAAATTGATTTTTATTTTTTAGCCACCCTCCCTGAACCTTCCCATTAAACAAGTTTAAAAGCCGTTTTTTCTTTGAATTATTTCAAATGGATTTTCTTAAAAACTACAAGTCCAATTTGGGAAAAAAAATTTGAGTTGTTCCCCTGGAAACACAGAATCCATGCTGTTCGTATCGACGAGTCGTTCGTAAGTCGGGAGTTCGTAAGTCGGGGACTGCCTGTATTCAAGGCAGTGTGTAGAAAATAACCTTATAGCACTATATTAATACAGTCACCTTGTTTTTTTTTTCTTTATTTTTTCTTTTTACTTTCTGTACACAAAGAGGTTAACAAATCAGATAGCAGACTGAAACGTCCAGACTAGCATTGGTTAATGTCCTCAGCAGACAAGTATATCACTGATGCCTCCTTTCTACAGTCAATAAAGTGATAAGAAATGACTCAGTAAGGGCTCAGCCACACTATAAGCGATTTTCTGAGCGCTTTGTGATAGCTTCCATTCACTTTCATTAAGATCACGGTAAAGATTGCGCGATCGCGTACGTGAAAAATCGTGGCGATTTTTACAGCGATTTTAATGAAATTGAATAGGCGCGATGTTTAAAAAGCGCTTATCAATCACAAAATGCTCAGAAAAGCGCTTATAGTGTGGCTGAGCCCTAACTGGCTGTTGTTGTAAGTTACAGGTGGAGTGACCTCTCTCTCCTGCAAAGTGTTCACATCACAAACAATATGGAACCTCCAACAAAAGCAAGAAAAATAATGGATGAAGAAATAAGGTATAGGAAAAAAGTAATAGGGGAAACAGCTAGGCAAACTTTTTGATGTGGGGCCAAAACGGGTGCCAGACCACCTCCTCCCCTTTGAGTTGTGCCTGCCCCACCATAGGTAGCAGATGTGCCCTGGGTGTAAGGTAGGTTCACCCCCCACCACCCTAAATGTAGGTATCACCCCCCTGCCCAGTAACCCCTCCCTCCAACACTATTAATCATGTGAGATGGTATTGGGCAGCGGGAGGTACCCCACACTCGTAGGCTCCAAACCACACTATAAATCATGTGAGATGGTATTGGGCAGCGGGAGGTACCCCACACTCGTAGGCTCCAAACTCTCTGTGAAATATTAGCCTGCATCAGGTACAAGGGATTTATTAGTCTTGATGGGGTAACTTCCTTTTTTTTATCTTTTATTTATTTGCTATTATTTATCTCTGTTTCTGAATGATCTTTAAACATATATTTCTATGAGTATGAATGTTTATTGTAGTAGACGAAAATGGGTTCTCCTGCTTTTATCGGTCGTCGGCATTCGGCAGCAGTGTGTATTTCTGGCTCTTGTAATACTGTTTCTGAATCACCAAACTCAGCGTCGACAGAACAGCCATCACAGCGACCACAGCCACAAGGACGAAGGAAGGAACTACCTGTGAAGTCTGGAGTCCTGCTGTAAAAATATATAATTTAATAATAATTACTATTATACCATATGGGCCACATCAGAACAGGATATTCTTAACTTTTACAGTATCAGCACCATTCATCTCATCGGTTACTACAGGGTGGTGCATGTAAGACTGGCCCAGCTGCCTGCAACAAGCCTGAATGTACAGGCAGACCTATGGGTAACGCTCTCATACTACAGCAAATGCAGGTAATACAGGCTTCAATAAAGCAGGGCAGGACACAGCAAGTATAGAGTAAGAGGCGTC
The DNA here is from genome assembly GCF_040937935.1 of Hyperolius riggenbachi. Classification (NCBI taxonomy): domain Eukaryota; kingdom Metazoa; phylum Chordata; class Amphibia; order Anura; family Hyperoliidae; genus Hyperolius; species Hyperolius riggenbachi. The sequence goes on from NC_090654.1 coordinate 43,669,364, forward strand.
TGCCTGTGCACTTGCGCTTGTGGTAGGCAGCCTGGCCGGTCTTTCGTGCACCACCCTGTATTTCAGTGCCTCTTCCAAAAACCCAAAGGTGGTAAGAGGCACCCAGGAGTGTATAAAGCTGAGCTAAAAACAAGTAAAAGTGAAAAGGGGGCGACGCGTTTCGTGGGTCTCTGGCCACTTAAAGTGCCAAAAGGTTTCACAAGCCAGGTGCAGAGCTATCTTCCAGGCCCATTCTTCACCTCAACTGGTCTGAATATCTAAAATTGCACAAAAAGTGGGATCAGCACATCACCAGGCCGCCTCCGAATGACCTCCGACCAGAGATGCGCTGAGCCGCCCCCCCCCCCCCCCCCAGAGACTGCAATCGCACCTTGAACCCAAACAGAGGCTCTGCCTATACACCAGGTGGGAGCGGCTGACCAAAAATGAATTAAATTAGTACATAGCAAGGAAATGAACAGCGCTACTTAAAAACAGATGAGTGCCTACCTGCAAAAGAGTGCAAGCCCCACTTATGGGATAAAATACAATGCGCATGTAGCAGAACGCAATGGACGTTAAGGTGTGACAGCTGAAGAGGCAGCCGCGGCGAACAGCACTGCCGTAGCGGCTGCCTCCATTCCCGCACCCGTCCCTCCGGCGTCTAGGACGCCGAGGTCGGGTCGTCACATAGGTAATGGGATCCCAGTCTCGCGTGGGCGCGCGCACAGTCGGGACCTTTATGCTGGAAGGAGGCAGGTCAGCTGACTGGCGGGTCAGCTGACCTCAGAGGAGACTCACGGCGCCCAGCATTGGCTGAGTGCAGGGGGGCGTGCCAGTGAGGTCTCCTCTGCTTCTTAAGCCTCCGGGCTTCAGTCTGGCGCTGTCTGGTGTCGTGAATGCCTCGTGTGTTAGCGCTCAGACCTTAGATTAGATCCTAGGTGTTGAAACCAAGGACTTCACACCTAGTCTAGGATATTGTTTATATTGTTATTGATTCCTGACTCTGATCTCGCTTACTGATTCTGTACCTCTGCCTATCTGCCTCAAGTTGCTGAACCTCTGCCTGATTTCCGTTTACTCTTCTACCTTACGATTCTGCTCTGATACTGTCTTCTCTGTTGCCGACCCTTGCCTGTTTTTGTGGAAAACAATTTTTATTTTTATAAAACATATAAACAAGACATAAGAACATACATCTGTATCCCCCCTACCCTCCCATCCCTGGTTGGTTCCGGTCCGAAGGAGCATCAAAGTTCATAGTCCATATAACAAGTATGATATCAGGATTATAGCATCTGAAGAACTGCAGTTAAGCAGGTAAGAAAGACAATAAGAAATTTACATCATGTTTCTACATCAAAATCGCTTGGTTAGATAAAGAACATTCAGAGGCAGTACAGCAAAGAAATTATTTACATATCTAGTTTGAATTTAGACATCCACTTAGTCCATATCTTATAGAATTTCTTTGACGACCCCCTGTTAGTATATACACCCTTGTAGACAGGCAGATCACAGTTAATGGAGCGAATTACTTCTTGTGTGGTGGGAGCATCAATAGATTTCCACTTCATAGCGATCTGCCTCCTAGCATAGAATAAAATCACTCTGCATAGGAGTAGTTTCTTTTCAGAGAGAGTTTTAACACTAAAGATGTTAAGTAGCAGGCTTTTAGATGTGCTCGGGATGGATGGGCTCACTAATTCAAAAAGCAGGTTATGAACACTTTCCCAATAATGTTTTATTTTGGAGCATGTCCAGAATATGTGTAGGAAATGAGCATTCGAGTCACCACATCTCCAGCATTTGTCTTCATGTTCAGGGTTAATCTTGGATAGCTTATATGGTGTAAAGTATACTTGATATAAGTATTTAATCGCAGATAGCTTGTGTCGGGCTGCTATTGGGGTAGCTATAAACAGAGAGATTGAGTCATTCCACTCAGTTTCTGTTAGGTCCGGTATTGCGTTTTTCCATAATTGGTAGGGTTTGGTTTTGCTCGGGTTATTAGTGTTTATGAGCGTGGTATAGACGAGGGAGATGAGACCTGTCTGGCCTGAATGACTTAAGATATCTTCAATAGGGTGAGAACGCAGAATTAATTTTGGCAGAGTAAATTGTGATTGAAATGCATGTCGAAGTTGGAGGTATCGAAAATACATTGAATTAGGAAGAGAGAATTGCTGTTTAAGGGTGTTAAATTGCTTAATCTCATCTCCCTCAACTACATCCCTGAGCCTCGTTATGCCCCTATTTACCCAAACTGATGGATCCGGAACAGACAGAAATTCGTTGAGTTTAGTATTATTCCATATGGGGGTGACTGGTGACCATTGACCTGTGCTGGATACAAAATGCCCTACATCTTCCCAAATTTGGACTGTGGTGATCATGGGTAAGGTAAGGGATGAGGAGGCTTTAGGTCCTCTAAAGGGTAGGCTGGCTAGAGCTAATGGGGATCCTATGATTGCTGCCTCTAGTGCGGAGGCTGGATTGTAGGAAGATTGCTCGAACCACCAGTATATGGTAGGGAGCACAGCGGCCCAGTAGTAGAATTTCATTTTGGGTAGAGCAAGTCCCCCCTGATCAACCGGGAGTTGTAGATTGGACAAAGCTATCCGTGGAGAGGAGGATTTCCAAAGAAAGGAGGAAAACATGGAATCAAGTGTATGGAATAGTTTAGCTGGTAGTTTGATAGGAGTGTGTCTAAACACGTAAATGAATTTCGGGAGAATGCACATTTTACTTAGATTGACTCGGCCTACGAGAGATATTGACAAGGTTGACCATGCCCTTAGTTTATCTTTGACTTGTGCAAGTAAGGGTTCCACGTTAAGAGTGTAAAAGTCTTTGATATTAGGCGTTAGTTCAATCCCAAGGTACTTTATTTTAGGCACTATTTGTAATGGGGTATTATGGGTGGTAGGTGAGGGAAGTGGATCAAGGGGCATGAGGAGAGATTTATGCCAGTTGATGACTAGGCCAGAAAAAGAGCCAAATCTTTCAATAGAGTTTAAGGCCGATGTAAGGGACACATGAGGGTCAGCTAGATATAACAGCAGGTCGTCTGCATATAACGAAACTTTCTCATTGAGAGAACCTACTTGCAGACCTATAATATCATGTTGAGATCGAAGTACTGCTGCCAGCGGTTCCATGGCCAGGGCGAATAGCCCTGGGGACAAGGGGCATCCCTGACGGGTGCCTCGCTCTAAGGAGAAAAAGGAGGAGACCTGATTTCCAGTGCGGACTCTAGCTTTACAGGAGTGGTAGAGTGCTTTAACATAAGTAATGAATTTAGGGCCTATGTTGAACTTTTTCAGAACTGCCCACAGGTAGGGCCATTCAACCGTGTCAAAGGCCTTTTCAGCGTCTAGGGAGGCAATAGCTCTGGACTTAGAGTTAGTATGCTGTATAGATAAGTGAGTAAATAATCTGCGGAGATTGATATCGCATCCCTTCCCAGGGATAAAACCTGACTGGTCTCTATGTATAATGGATGTAATGACTCCATTGAGTCGCATAGCAAGGATCTTGGCTAAGATTTTACTGTCAACGTTCAATAATGAAATGGGGCGGTAAGATGAGCATAGCATAGGATCTCGTCCTGGCTTATGTATTACTGTAATTAGGGCTTCCGACATTGTCGGAGAAACGTTGCCCATAAGAAGAATTTCTTTGTATATAGTTAGTAATTGAGACGCAAATTGGCCTTTATAAGTGGAATATAGTTCGGATGGAAGCCCATCTAAGCCAGGAGCCTTTCCCTTCTTAAGAGAGAGAATGGCTTGGGTTACTTCAATAAGTGATATGTCTTCTTCTAACAAGTTCATTTCGTCTGCACTAAGGGCAGGAAGAGCGATACTCTCCAGATAGGAATCTATCTCAGCAGGGGCCTTTGACACGGTTGAAGTGTATAATTTTTGATAGTAGGATCGAAATGCATTGTTAATATCTCCCGGATGTGTGATCACAGTGCCATCATCTGCTCTTAATTGTGCAATTTGTGTGGTGGAATGGTCCTGTCTAATCAAACGAGCAAGCAGTTTCCCAGTGCGGTCGCCATGTTCAAAGAGCCTAATTTTGTATAACTGAATTTCTTGTTTTGTATTATCAATCTGCTTGCTTGAGAGTGATAGAAGTTGAGATTGCCACCGTTGATAGGTTTCAGGATTAGGGTTTGCTATATACTCCTGCTCAGCTTGTTTAGTTTTTTCCTCAATATTAGTTGTTATAATATTGGATTGACGTTTTTCTTCCGCTATGCTGGAAATGTATGCTCCACGTATTACTGTTTTATATGCATCCCAGGTGATCAGAGGGGGGACTGGGTCGTGAGTTAGGGAGTGGTATTCCTTCATCCTGTCTTGAACTAAGTATTTAACTCTGGGCTCTAATAGCCAGTGTGGAGATAGTCTCCATATTATGGTGGATATCGAATTGCCCAGGTCTAAGGTTAGTAGTATCGGACTATGGTCTGAGATGCCTCGCGGCAGCAGGTTAATGTCATGAATCAATGACAGGGCAGGAGGGGATGCATAAACCAGATCAATCCTGGATAGCGTACGGTATGAAGCAGAATGACAAGTGAATCCAGGTTCATCTGGGTGCTTCCACCTCCATACGTCCGTCAAGGGGTACGCCTGTGCCCAGTCCATAAGCACTGGAGAATTAGGTAATTTAGAGTGTAAACGGTCTGCCTGTGTAGAGGGAACCATGTTGTAGTCGCCTAGGAACAGGCAGTTAGAGGTGGAGTAACTAAGGGACAGTTGAGCTAGGTCATGAAGTAAGTCTGTTGTGCCTGGAGGAGGGTTGTACAACCCTACTAGTATAATTTTAGTATTATGGAATTTCCCATGGACTAATACGTATCTGCCCGAGTCATCAATCTTAAGGTCAAGGAGTTGAAAGGGGAGATTTTTCCTAATTAATACACTGACTCCCTTAGAATAGGAGGAGTACGTAGAGTTATAGTAATGCCCCACCCAGGGTTTTTTTAGGGCGAGTATTTTACTCCCATGAAGATGGGTCTCTAGAAGAATGACTATATGTGGTGAGTATTTCTTAATATAGTTGAATACTAGTGATCTCTTAAAGGGAGAGTTTAATCCTCTGGTGTTCCAAAGTATACAATCAATTCGTTCACGCTTAGGTGCCATTTGTAAAAATATTGCCATTGTAAAAAAGTATCATGCTTATATGGGCTATGTATAATGCCTGAGGAATAGAACCGGTGTTTACCCCTAGGAACCAAGTAGGACCCCCACCCTGCATCTTCACCCAAACTGAAGCTGCCTTAATCCCTAACCCCGTTATATATAAGGTATTCCCTTCCCCTCCCCCTCCCCCTTAAACTTCCTCTTCCTTATATAGCTAAGCTATTAAAAATGTCGTGTAGTGTAATAGTATAAATGAGGATTCTGACTGGGGCAGTCGTCCTTGTATCGGGTGAGCTCCGCCACCCAACTTCTCCCAATTTGTATTGGGGGTACATATCTTAAACGTTGCGAAATATAATAACAATGCACGAGCTGGATGTGCAGTTATGTGTCTTATTACGTACATGAATAGGAGTGTCACTCGGCAGAGGATCTAATCAGCATTCCCTGCATAGAATAGAATCGTCCCAGCATGGTGGTGTTCTTTTTTAAGTTTTCCTGGATAGCCTTTTTGTGCACCTGTCGGCTAATTATCCACCAACGAAAGATGTACCTCTGAGTTAATGAGGAGAATATTCTTATAGGCCTGGTGCACACCAAAAACCGCTAGCAGATCCGCAAAATGCTAGCAGATTTTAAACGCTTTTTCTTCTTTTTCTATAGCGTTTCAGCTAGCGTTTTGCGGTTTTGTCTAGCGGTTTTGGTGTAGTAGATTTCCTGTATTGTTACAGTAAAGCTGTTACTGAACAGCTACTGTAACAAAAAACGGCTGGCAAACCGCTCTGAAGTGCCGTTTTTCAGAGCGGTTTGCGTTTTTCCTATACTTAACATTAGGCAGAAACGCATCCGCAATCCAAAATCTGCAGCAGCCCGGGAGTATGCGTTTCTGCAAAACGCCTCCCGCTCTGGTGTGCACCAGCCCATTGAAATACATTACCCTAGCGGATCCGCACCTGCAAGCAGATCGCAAACCGCAGCGGAAACGCTCCGGTGTGCACTAGGCCATATAGTTTATTTCCCAATCACTATGAAGCGGTGGGGAAACGGTGCTATGTCACAGCAACGTATTAATATTAAAGGGACACTTAAGTCAAACAAAAAAAAATGAGTTTTACTCACCTGGGGCTTCCAATAGTCCCCTGCAGCTGTCCGGTGCCCTCGCCGTCTCCCTCCGATCCTCCTGGCCCCGCCGGCAGCCACTTCCTGTTTCGGTGACAGGAGCTGACAGGATGGGGAGGCGAGTGATTCTTTGCATTCCCAGACACATTAGCACCCTCTATGCTGCTATATGGTATAAGATATATGCTATAGCAGCATAGATGGCGCTATTGTGGCCAGGAACGCGAAGAATCACTCGCGTCTCCAGCCTGTCAGCTCCTGTCACCGAAACAGGAAGTGGCTGCCGGCGGGGCCAGGAGGATCGGAGGGAGACGGCGAGGGCACCGGACAGCTGCAGGGGGCTATTGGAAGCCCCAGGTGAGTAAAACTCATTTTTTTTGTTTGACTTAAGTGTCCCTTTAATGCTAAGAAGGAAAATCAGAGTCTGAGATTTATCGCCATCTACTGGCTGCATCTTATAATAGTCTCATCGTGCGCGAGTAATGACCGAGAGGTACGACATGCTGGAAGGCCACCACGCTGGGACGTAAAGTACAGGAGCGGCAGTTACATCAATATGATGGGTAAAAGAAAACTTCCCTGGGAAGTATTCCCATCATCCCAGAGTACCAGGAGTTCATAGGGGGATTATAGCTGGTTGCTTAGAGTGACATGGCTTAGTTCTAACCTCTAGCGACTATTTAGTAGAACATTAATCAATTATATGATCAGGGGGATGGAATCAAGAGCACCAGCACAGTGACGGGGTACCACACACAAAACCTGGGTATGAACTATCATTTATAGGGTTAGCACAGTGACGGGGAGTTACGTGTGGACCGGGGTATGAGTCGGCACATCTCGATCCCACCCCCCGTGTGGCAGCACATTGAGGAAGTCTCGCCTCACCTCAGTTGTACCAAGTAGCAGGAATGACAGAATATATAAAGTTCCAAATATTTTAGTTAGCAGCCATATCTAGTATTGTCGGATGTTCACTCCCTCCCACAGCAGACCATAGGTGGTTGAAAATTACATTGCAGTGACAAAAACGAGTAGAGCATTTAAAGGTGTCGTGCCGTTATAAAGATATCCATGCATACAGAGCAGCATAAGTGTGGAAGAAAGCGCGCGCATAATTTTAGTACCGGTATAGAGCGCTGTATAGACATTAAGTATATACACATATAGTGTTGGCACAGAGTGGGGAGAAATATATGCAACTCGGATATGTAATTTAGTGGTCTGCTGTTAGAGGGACGCCAACCATTATTGCAGCAATTGGAAGAGAACAGTATATATATAGGGCAGTTGTATTATACATACAGGATAATCATATAACCCTTATTAATGAGAGGTAGCATAATATAACATCATATAGCAGTACTAGTGAGGCAGGATTAGTAATAATGATCCATATTAGAAAGAGTTTCCGTCAGGCAGGTGGGTGATAGGTACAACCAGGTCTATGTAAACCGAAGGGTAGATGATGGATTATATAGTCACTCATATATAGAGATATAATGTTTGTTATCTCCCACAAGTGTATGGAGAAGAGGAAAGGAGGACAGTACGTGTTTACGAAATGGCGGGAGGTAGCTCCTTCATGCAGCAGAGTTGCCGCCAAAAAACGCCATCTTGAGCTGTTCGTTAGTTCCAAGAGGTGAAACGTTCCAGTATAAATAACAGGTTGAAGAGAGAATCTTCAGAGCATCCAGGGGCATGGGAATAGGGAAGTTAAAAACGGGGATAGAAGAAAAATAAATAAAACTAAGAATGTACAGGGCCGAGGAGAAAGCAGGCACATCCAGCATCGTGCGTTAAAGAGATCCACAGCAGTGGATTATAGGAGTGAACAAACCCCCAGAGTATGGGGAACAGTACTTACAGTTTATGTTGCATAGGAACATTGATTACTGCTGCTGGCGAGGCTGAGCTGGAATAGAATCTAGCCATTTAAAAACCTCCTCCGGTTTTTCAAAGAAGTGGGTATCCTCATTGTGTTGGACCCTTAGCTTAGCAGGGAAAAGCATGGCATATTGAAGATCCCGTTCTCTAAGCTTCTCTTTAGCCTTCACAAAAGATTTCCTCAATTTCTGGGTGGCAGTTGAAAAATCCGGAAAGAGCATTATACGATTATTTTCAAAGTTCAGATCTCCCTCTCGGCGTGCTGCAGAGAGAATAGCATCCCTGTCCTTATAGTGAAGGACTTTGAAAATGAGAGCTCGTGGTGGTGCCCCAGGAGGGGTTTTCTTGGTAGAGATTCGGTGAGCTCTCTCCACTGTAAAGAAGGGTGAGAAAGTGTTGTCGGGAAGTAGCTTTTTTTAGAAGGGTTTCAACGTAGGTAGTTGCATCTTTACCTTCCATTCCTTCTGGTAATCCGAGGAGTCTAATGTTATTCCTTCGGTTGCGGTTTTCTGCATCCTCGGATCTGTCTTCCAGTGCTTTGAGGCGGTGTCGCATGTCAGGAATGGCTACCTCGTGTTCTCTCACCCGGTCTTCTGCATCTGAGGTACGTTGTTCTATTGCAGAAATTCTATCTCGGATAATAGACACGTCTTGTCGCAGGAGCCCCATGCCCATCTCCACATGATCTATCTTAGAGGTGAGGGTGGCTTGACAGGCTTTTATGGCTTCCATCAGGGCCTCAGCATAGGGAGGGGGGGTTTCCTGATCTTCTGTGTCGTCTACAAGCGAGAGTTCTGTCCCCTGCTTGTTTTTATTTCTGTTGGAGCTGGGAGTCTCCGGAGGGCAGTCTAGGGCACGATTCTTCTCCCCCTTCTCCTTATCTTTATTGCCCTTTGTGCGCTGAGCCATCGGATCTCCGTAAGGGTGGAAGCGTGAGGAGGAAGAGAGATGGCTTCTAGCGGGGCCAGGTTCCTGATCCCAGTCTGTGCTGTTGGAGTCAATTTCACTGTGACAGTCGCCCGGAGGGTCACACCAATTAGCCAGCTTTAGCTCTGAGCAGGCAAGAAATCAGCAGAATGAGTTCAGGCTGTGGATGTTCAAATATTATTTCGCAATTTATAATAAAGAGAGTAAGGGCAGCGGAGCTCTCACACCACGCGTCTTCTCAGCTCTACATCCAGGCCACGCCCCCGACCCTTGCCTGTTTGACCATTTTGCTCACCAGTGGGCCCTCACCACTGGTGAGGTGTTAGCTTAACCAGCTCCTCTGGTGAAGTTGCTCTACTAGGCTGCAGTACAGCTTTAATCGCCTGCTCCTCAGGTGATCAGCAATTGCAGTGTTATTTGTAGCGCCTGCTCCTCAGGTGTCATCTAGGCTGCAGTACAGCCTGCTCCTCAGGTGATTAGTAATCACAGTATTGTTGTAATCGCCTATCACTGGGTTGCAGTACTGGCTGAATCACCCGCTCCTCGAGATTCTATCTCTTCAGTTCCAGTATCCCCAGCTTCAGGGTTGCCAACTCATCCCTTTAAATACTGACACATCTAAGTTATACAGGATCTGGAGCTTCTCACACATAATCAGTGCCTAAACTGCATCTAACTAGCCACAAGACATGTATTATTCTTAAGCGTCCGTATTTAAAGGGATGAGTTGGCAACACTGCCCAGCTTGCTGGGGTTTGTACTTTATTATACGGGCAGTACACCGATAGTATCTCACCAGTCTCTCTGGTGAGGTCTCGCTAATCTATTAAAGTTATTGTACTCTATTACACGGTCAGTGTATCGTTAGTACCTCACCAGCCCTCTGGTGAGGTCTTGTCAAATTATAAGTCACGGTTGCACCAAGCACTACGTACTCAGCTCCTTGTGCTGCTATACTGGTATTATTGGTGATTCTGCAGATCACACATAATCAGGTATAGCGTCTGCATTATTGGTGATTCTGCAGATCACCAAATAATCAGACATCTGAGCTGCAACACCCAACCGTTACATAAGGTAAGTGCCTGTTTTTAATATTGGGAAGTGGGTGCGGACGGCTCTCCCCGGCGCTGGCCACGCTTGGGGGGATCGGCTGCGCCACCCAGCCTCCCCCTCCGGGGTGCCGCTGTGGTTCCCAGGCAGTGAGAGAGCCCCCGGTTGTATAAAAAGGGGGCATTGGGAATCCTCCCCGTGACGCTCCTGGATAGTGCTAATGTAGCATGAACTTATTCCCGCAGGGCGACCGCTTTGCGGTATTGGTTTTTTGACCCTGCATATTTACATGAGCATTGCCTCATGAATAGCCAATTAGGCCAGATTTGCAAAGCCAGACTTGCTAGGATTAAACCTGGTGTTTGAGCACACATAATTTTTTTCATGGAAATCATTTTTGGCAGTTGTATCCTTTGGAGGCAGGTGGTGGATAGCTTGCTCTGGTGGTGTGAGCCCTGGAGTGAGTCCGCCAGCTCCGTTCCTAGACTTCAAAGTTGACGCCAGCGCAGCCCTGCCAAGCGTCTGCAATAGCAGGGTATACGGAAAAAATATATGCGTGGCCAGAGCCGCGCAGGCGTAGTGGCCCGGCGGCGAAACCGAAAGTAGCTGGCGGCGGGAGAACGGAGACTCGGGCAGGACCGGCGCGGGACAGGGCGGCTGCTGGGGGCTTGCAGAAGCCTTAGGTAAGTGAAACAGTGTGCTTAAAATGTATTTACAGTTCCGCTTTAAACTTGGTGTTTGAGCACGCATACATTTTCTCATGGAAAGCCTACTTATTCTTCTTGCTTTAAGGTTGAGGCACATACTCTATGAGGCCTGGAACCCACTACAAAACGCTATCGCATTCGCTAGCGTTTTGTATGAGCAGTTTGTAAGCGATTTCATGAGCGTTTTAGGGAGCGATTTTAGAAAGTGTAATAAATTTGCCAGCGGTTGTGTAGCAATTAACGTTTTAAAGTCTGATTGGTCCTTTCAATTATTTTTAGTTTTGTTACAGTGTACATTAACTTTAAAACACTAGCAAAATCGCTCCGTGCAAGTTTTGATGAGTGATTACGCCAGTGATTATATACTTTACATTGAAGCGCAAACGCTAACAAAATGCTGCATGTCCTGCGTTTGCGATTTTGCTAATCGCAATCGCTTTTGTGGAATTTGCACCATCCATTTACATTGGCAGAGCGTTTAGGGAAATCGCTAACGATTTCTCACGCTCCCTAAACACTCAGAAAATCTCTCTAGTGGGTACCAGCCATCAGCTAGATAGATGCGGCGTATGCTACGACGCAGGTCGGCTAGTACAGTATATTTGCATAACATTTACATCCTCACAAGGAGGTTTGCTTTAACAAAGATAGATAGTTGGTGACCTCATCAGTGTGCTGCTGCTTTTTGTGGTCCAGACAGCAGGGTGAGGGCATGTTCATTATCCAGCTTATTGTTTAGCTGCTGTAGGGAAAATTCCAGAAATGGACCTGGCTATAGTGTCTGGTAGGGCTGTTAGAAGTTAGGACTGAATACACAAAATGCCAGTTCTTTTAGCAGCATAGATAAATGTTTCTATTTGCATGGTTAAAATGTAAAAAATGAAAGGGAATATTTCACCAGATTTGAACACGATAGGTCCCTGAGATAACCTGGCTGCGCTCAGAAGTGCCGGAGAACTGTGAACATTCCGTCTGTGCCTTGCGGGGAGACAACCTTGATTGCAGCGGTTTGGGGAGGTTCCATTGTGGCAGATGATGACATTGCAGGAGAGATACACCTCCTCAAATGAGCTAAACTTGAATACATGGAGGCTGAAATGCTGCACCCTCTGGTCAGGAACTGGATGGGTCTGCAAGGTGGAGTCTTGAGGGCATCTAAAACAGATTTAAAAATGAAATAACAATTTGTCACATAACACCAATCCTTTGCTCATTACACTGGCTACCCCTAAAATGGAGAATGCTTTTCAAAATTGTCATGCTAACATTCAAATCCCTACACGACCTCGGCCCTGGATACCTGAAGGATTTGTTGCAACTGCTTCACACCCCCACAACCTCATATCAAAAGGATCTAATAATTTGACCACTCCCATAGTCCAACTAAAAATCTTTGGAGCCACAGCCTTCTGTCGTGCTGCCCCTACCCTCTGGAATACCTTGCCACAACCAATCAAGACTGCTCCAATGCTGGAGAAGTTTAAACCAGAACTGAAAAGCCACCTGTTCAGTCTGGCACCCGTGGTGGGCCAAAATTTTGCATTGAAATACACAATTACGCATCATAGTCGTAATGCAGTGTTCTCCCCAGAAATTTTTTCCAGCCGAGTGGCTTGAAAAAGTAGCCGGGTGGGGCAAGTTGAGGAAATGCAGGGCCGGTGCTTCTGTGCACAATTCTGCTTACAGCAGAGAAGGAGGTGAGCCGATGACAGCCGGGTGCTCGCCAAAACTAGCCGGGTGGAGCGCCCAGCTAAAAGAGTCTGTGGAGAACACTGGTAATGTGAAATTTCATAGAAAGTCATAACTACAAATGTAATAGTAATAATTCATAATTTCGCATAATTGTCGGTGTAAATTTTGCATGAATTATGCACAATTTCGTGCCGACTTTGGTGGTTAATAGCAAAGCCTCCATACATGATATTGCCACCAAATTGCTACATATGTTAAGAAGAATAGTAATAGTAATTTTTGAAAAAGACCTTGTAGTTTTTGAGAAAATCTATTTTAACCGCTTCACAACTGAGGGGTTTCACCCTTTCCGCATCCGAGCAATTTTTACCTTTCAGCTCTCCTTACATCCTATAACTTTATTATTACTTATCACAATGAAATGAACTATATCTTGTTTTTTTCGCCACCAATTAGGCTTTCTTTAGGTGGGACATTATGCCAAGAATTATTTTATTCTAAATGTGTTTTAATGGGAAATGGAAAAAAAATCATTATTTTTCAGTTTTTGGCCATTATAGTTTTTAAATGATGCATGCTACCATAATTAAAATCCATGTAATTTATTTGCCCATTTGTCCTGGTTATTACACCATTTAACCTTCCTGGCGGTAAGCCCGAGCTGAGCTCGGGCTATGCCGCGCAGGAAGATATCTCAACCCTGGTGGGGCGATTTTCGCCATTTAAAGTGCTGTGCACGCAGCTAGCACTTTGCTAGCCGCGCGCACAGCTTGATCGCTGCCGCTCTGCGGCAGAAGAGGGCCCCCCCCCCCACCAGAGCCCTGCGCTGCCCGGACCAATGAGTTACGGGCAGCGCTATGGGCTGGATCGGAGGCGTCTGACGTCAGGACGTCGGCTGACGTCCATGACGTCATTCCGATCGTTGCCATGGCGACAGGAGAAGCCAAACAGGGGAGCACGTTATATACGCGTTCCCCTGTTTGCTATTGATGCCGGTGATGATCGCACTAGAGGGACACATGCGCCAATATTTTATTTGGAAATAAATGTGCATTTTTTTCAGTTTTGCGTCCATCCCTAATTACAAGCCCATAGTTTATAAAGTAACAGTTTTATACCCTCTTGACATAAATATTTAAAGAGTTCAGTCCCTAAGGTAACTATTTCTGTTTTGTTTTTTTATTGTAATTTTTTTCTTTTTTTTACAAAAAAAAATAAATGGTAACAATTAGGGAGTGTGGGAGGTAATGTGTTACTTTAAAATGTAAAAATATATGTATTTGTATATAAAAATGTTTTTGACTGTAGTTTTACTATTTGGCCACAAGATGGCCACAGTAATTTTTTGTGAATGGTCCTCTAAGCGTAGTAAGTACGCTTACAGGAAAGGTAGTGAGGATGGGAAACTTTTTTTACACAATGATCGCGCAGCTTCTCCTGGAAGCAGCCGATCATTGCTGCAGGGACTTAGATCAAGAACGGGAACTGTGTTCCCATTAACTGTGTTCCCGTTCATTGATATCTGGGCGAGCGGGTGGCGGCACGCACATGCGAGCGGGAGTGCAGACAGCGGTGGGGGTGCGTATATCTACGCCCCGTGCGGGAAAATGAAGTTAAAAGGGGCGTAGATATACTGTACCCGGGTGGCGAAGTGATTAAAAATGCAAAGAAAACAATTTTTTACACTAATTTTCAGAGTTTTAAAAATTATTTTTTTCTTTGCTTTTTTAAAGGGAAGGTTCAGGGAGGGGATTAAAAAAATAAAAATAAATTTCCACTTACCTGGGGCTTCCTCCAGCCCGTGGCAGGCAGGAGGTGCCCTCGCCGCCGCTCCGCAGGCTCCCGATGGTCTCCGGTGCCCGACCCGACCTGGCCAGGCCGGCTGCCAGGTCGGGCTCTTCTGCGCTCCATTTCCTGGGACTTCTGCGTCCTACGCCGGCGCGCTGACGTAATCGGACGTCCGCCGGGCTGTACTGCGCATGCGCAGTAGTTCTGCGCATGCGCAGTACAGCCTCCTGCCTGCCACGGGCTGGAGGAAGCCCCAGGTAAGTGGAAATTTATTTTTATTTTTTTAATCCCCTCCCTGAACCTTCCCTTTAACCATTTCACAACTGAGGGGTTTTACCCCTGAAACACCAGCGCGATTTTTCCCTTTCAGCGCTGCTTCCATTACTGTACTGATGTACTATGATTGGTTATTGGGGACTGGAGAGTCCCCATAACCAATCATTGTACTGCAGAGCCGGGGCGCGCGATCGCGGGCTGCAAGTTTGTTTACCTTGCATTGTTTTGAATGAAGACGGCATTTGTTTGAAGCCGTCTTCATTCTACTCGCAATCGGCGAGGCTAATTGGATTTAGGAACGCTTGTTCCTAACATCCAATTAGTAACCTGCTGTGCGGGCTGGCTGGAGTGTACGCGAGAGTTCCCCGCCCACTCCCAGCCAGTAAACAAACAAGTGCGCCTTTCTCCGTCCCTGGGGGTGAAGCGGTGCGCAGAGGGACGGAGAAATTTAGCACTGGGGGGGTGAAGTGGTTAAAATCGAGTTTTATAAAAAAAAAAAAAAAAAAAAAAAAAAAGGTCTTTTTGGAAAATTCCCAAAATGTTGGTGTCAATAGCATGTATGGGGACTTTGCTATTAACTGCTAAAGTCGGCATGAAATTACGCAAAAATTATGCAAAATTTTACACGAAATTATAAATGACTATGCAAAATCAATTGAATTTACAAATCGTAATTACGTATAGGCGTAATTGCGAAAATTTACATGAAATTATGTAATCGTAATTAGCTGATTACCATCATCACTGTCTGGCACTTATGGTCACATAACTTTTTCCCCAGTACACATCACTATGTACTGATATGAGACAAGCTGATGTGCTTTGGGTCCTATGGGAGAAAATCGTTTTACAAATGTTTTGTTGTTGTAATTTAGGTAATACAAAATATCCATACATGGTAGCTTTTAAACCTGACCAAGAGCGGAGCTTGGATGGCTTCTTATCAGAGCTTTAGTCAAGTGTAGGGGATGAACTTCCGAATTCTGTGAAATTCGATTTAGGCATTTCTGTTCGAAAATCAGCTTTCTGAAGCAGAAAGTGGTATTCTGTGGAATACCACGTTCCCGAGAACGGTATTGCAATTATCAACACTGAATTTTTGGACCAATCAAAGTATTCGGAAGTGTACCGCAGTTGGCATTCGGAATTGCAGATTACGAGTAATATAGCATACATCCGCAAAATATAGTAGATTCTGCGGAATTTGGATATCAACAACAATAACTAAAAACAATTGCATGGAATTCAGAATGTTACATGTCGGAATGCGGAATTCTGTTGGAATCGGAAAATCGACATTTGGAAAGATAGCTGTAAAATTGGCAACATTCTTTGACTCAGGGGTGTAGGGGCCATGGTTGCAGCAGTCCCCTCTGCGAGTGGGCCCTTCCCCCACCGTGCAGCCACTGAGGGAGTCATCAGATACTCACTTTGCACACAATCCACGCACTGCAGCTACAAACTTCTTCCTGTTCTCGTGTTCCTTTTCACATTAAGGGCGCCCCCTAGGGGGCGCTCTTACTGTGAGCTGGAACGTAGGACAGGAATAAGTTTGTAGTTGCAGCGCGTGGATCGTGGGCGAAGTGAGTATCTGATGGCTGCTGAGCTACTGCTGCTGCGTCCCCCCTCCGCCTATCTACCTATACAGAGGCATCTATTCCTATCTATACAGAGGCATCTAATCCTGGCTACCTATACAGAGACATCTAATCTTGACTATACAGAGGCATCTAATCCTGACTATCTATACAGAGACATCTAATCCTGGTACCTCTACAGAGGCATCTAATCCTGACTATCTATACAGAGACATCTAATCCTGACTATCTATACAGAGACATCTAATCCTGACAATCTATACAGAGACATCTAATCCTGGCTATCTATACAGAGACATCTAATCCAGACTATCTATACAGAGGCATCTAATCCTGACTATCTATACAGAGGCATCTAATCCTGACTATCTATACAGAGGCATCTAATCCTGACTATACAGAGGCATCTAATCCTGACTACCTATACAGAGGCATCTAATCCTGGCTACCTATACAGAGGCATCTAATCCTGGCTACCTATACAGAGGCATCTAATCCTGACTATCTATACAGAGGCATCTAATCCTGACTATACAGAGGCATCTAATCCTGACTAGATATCTATACAGAGACCTCTATTCCTGACTATCTATACAAAGGCATCTAATCCTGATTATCTCTACAGAGGCATCTATACAGTGGCTGGATACACTACTGGTATCTATGCAGTGGCTGGATAGACTACTGGTTAAGGGCACCGCCTTTGACATGGGAGACCATGGTTCAAATCCTGGCTAGGGTCAGTACCTATTCAGTAAGAAGTTCAAGGCAAGACTCCCTAACACTGCAAAGTGGCCTCTTGAGCGCCTCCCAGTGGCTGCACCTCTTGAGCGCCTCCCAGTGGCTGCACCTCTTGAGCGCTTTGAGTCCCACAGGAGAAATGTGGGATTAATATTATCTAATCCTATCTATACAGAGGCATCTAATCCTGACTATCTATACAAAGGCATCTAATCCTGGCTATCTATACAGAGGCATCTAATCCTGGCTATCTATACTGAGGCATCTAATCCTGGCTATCTATACTGAGGCATCTAATCCTGACTATCTATACAAAGGCATCTAATCCTGGCTATCTATACTGAGGCATCTATTCCTGGCTATCTATACTGAGGCATCTAATCCTGGCTATCTATACTGAGGCATCTAATCCTGGCTACCTATACAGAGGCATCTAATCCTGGCTATCTATACTGAGGCATCTAATCCTGACTATCTATACAGAGGCATCTAATCCTACCTATACAGAGGCATCTAATCCTGACTATACAGAGGCATCTAATCCTACCTATACAGAGGCATCTAATCCTGACTATACAGAGGCATCTAATCCTACCTATACAGAGGCATCTAATCCTGACTATACAGAGGCATCTAATCCTGACTAGATATCTATACAGAGACCTCTATTCCTGACTATCTATACAAAGGCATCTAATCCTGATTATCTCTACAGAGGCATCTATACAGTGGCTGGATACACTACTGGTATCTATGCAGTGGCTGGATAGACTACTGGTTAAGGGCACCGCCTTTGACATGGGAGACCATGGTTCAAATCCTGGCTAGGGTCAGTACCTATTCTGTAAGAAGTTAAAGGCAAGACTCCCTAACACTGCAAAGTGGCCTCTTGAGCGCCTCCCAGTGGCTGCACCTCTTGAGCGCCTCCCAGTGGCTGCACCTCTTGAGCGCTTTGAGTCCCACAGGAGAAATGTGGGATTAATATTATCTAATCCTATCTATACAGAGGCATCTAATCCTGACTATCTATACAAAGGCATCTAATCCTGGCTATCTATACAGAGGCATCTAATCCTGGCTATCTATACTGAGGCATCTAATCCAGGCTATCTATACTGAGGCATCTAATCCTGACTATCTATACAAAGGCATCTAATCCTGGCTATCTATACTGAGGCATCTATTCCTGGCTATCTATACTGAGGCATCTAATCCTGGCTATCTATACTGAGGCATCTAATCCTGGCTACCTATACAGAGGCATCTAATCCTGACTATCTATACAAAGGCATCTAATCCTGGCTATCTATACAGAGGCATCTAATCCTGGCTATCTATACTGAGGCATCTAATCCTGGCTATCTATACTGAGGCATCTAATCCTGACTATCTATACAAAGGCATCTAATCCTGGCTATCTATACTGAGGCATCTATTCCTGGCTATCTATACTGAGGCATCTAATCCTGGCTATCTATACTGAGGCATCTAATCCTGGCTACCTATACAGAGGCATCTAATCCTGGCTATCTATACTGAGGCATCTAATCCTGACTATCTATACAGAGGCATCTAATCCTACCTATACAGAGGCATCTAATCCTGACTATACAGAGGCATCTAATCCTACCTATACAGAGGCATCTAATCCTGACTATACAGAGGCATCTAATCCTACCTATACAGAGGCATCTAATCCTGACTATACAGAGGCATCTAATCCTGACTATCTATACAGAGGCATCTAATCCTACCTATACAGAGGCATCTAATCCTGACTATACAGAGGCATTTAATCCTGACTATACAGAGGCATCTAATCCTGACTATCCATACAGAGGCATCTAATCCTACCTACCTATACAGAGGCATCTAATCCTGACTAGTACAGAGGCATCTAATCCTGACTAGATATCTATACAGAGACCTCTATTCCTGACTATCTATACAGAGACATCTAATCCTGGCTACCTATACAGAGGCATCTAATCCTGGTACCTCTACAGAGGCATCTAATCCTGACTATCCATACAGAGGCATCTAATCCTGACTATCTATACAGAGGCATCTAATCCTGGATACCTATACAGAGACCTCTA
This sequence comes from Hyperolius riggenbachi, assembly GCF_040937935.1. Classification (NCBI taxonomy): domain Eukaryota; kingdom Metazoa; phylum Chordata; class Amphibia; order Anura; family Hyperoliidae; genus Hyperolius; species Hyperolius riggenbachi. Next base: position 43,688,392 of record NC_090654.1, read on the forward strand.
TTCCTGACTATCTATACAGAGGCATCTATACAGTGGCTGGATAGACTACTGGTTAAGGGCACTGCCTTTGACATGGGAGACCAGGATTCAAATCCTGGCTAGGGTCAGTACCTATTCAGTAAGGAGTTCAAGGCAAGACTCCCTAACACTGCAGGGTGACTTGAGCGCCTCCCAGTGGCTGCAGCTCTTGAGCGCTTTGATTCCAACAGGAGAAAAGTGGGATTATTATCTAATCCTGACTATCTATACAGAGGCATCTAATCCTGGCTATCTATACAGAGGCATCTAATCCTGGCTATCTATACTGAGGCATCTAATCCTGGCTATCTATACTGAGGCATCTAATCCTGGCTATCTATACTGAGGTATATATTCTTGACCATCTATACTGAGACATCTAATCCTGGTTCCCTATACTGGAGGCACCTACTCCTGGCTATTTAATGTAGGGTGTATCTATACTGAGGCATATAATCCAGACTATCTATACAGAGGCATCTAATCGTGACTATCTATACTGAGGCATCTAATCCTGACTATCTATACTGAGGCATCTAATCCTGACTATCTATACAGAGGCCTCTAATCCTAACTATCTATATTGAGGCATCTAAAGTCACGTACACACGCCATACTGTAGTAAACGACGGGTCAGTCAGACCCTCTCGCTGGGCGGACATTCTGCCGACAGTAGGACGTTCGTACACGCTGTCGGCAGACTGATAAGACTGTTTCTGACAGCCGACAGCGTGTACACATGTCCTACTGTCGGCAGAACGTACACCCAGCGGGAGGGTCCAACGAACCCGTCTTTGCTACAGTACGGTGTGTGTATGCGCCTTAATCCTGACTACCTATACAGATGCATCTAATCCTGGCTACCTATACAGAGGCTTCTAATCCTGACTATCTATACAGAGGCAACTAATCCTGACTATATACAGAGGCCTCTATCCATACGGAATCATCTAATCCTGGCTATCTATACTGAGGTACCTATTCCTGACTATCTATACTGAGGCATCTAATCCTGAATATCTATACAGAGGATCTAATCCTGGCTACCTATACAGAGGCATCTAATCCTGGCTACCTATACAGAGGCATCTAATCCTGAATATCTATACAGAGGTTCTAATCCTGGCTACCTATACAGAGGCATCTAATCCTGGCTATCTATACTGAGGTACCTATTCTTGACTATCTATACTGAGGCATCTAATCTTGGCTCCCTATACTGGAGCCACCTACTACTAACTATTTAATGTAGGAGGGGGCGGGTACAAATTCTGCATCGGGACCCCAAGGTTTGTAGCTATGCCACTGCTTTGACTGCATCAAATATTTGTATTTGGCCATTCAATATTTAACCCATTAGCAGGCAATTTATTTAGAAGCTTGCAAATGCTCCAGGCCCATTTATTTTAGCACAATTTTTTATTTCTTATTTGCTACATAGCAGTGAGTGCACCATCTCAAACGAGGACATTACTTTGAAGTTGTGAAAAGGTGACATAGATCTACCATCCCAATGACAAGAGGACAATGTAACAGATTTATCCAGGGCAGGGCCAGGTGGGTACATACTGTAGCTTTAGTGCAACCAACCTGAATCCTTGATTTGGGCATCGGTCAGTAATCCTGCGCTTACCCTGTCTGATGCTGCTGCCGCTGCTGGCAGAGCATCTGGGATTTCCGGAGCGTCTGGCCCCATTGGCAGGGATGGTATCGGCGACGTTCCTGTAGGGGGCCGGCCACGTAGAACTCAGGGAGTAAATGAGGGCGGAGGCATGCGCTGTCAGCGTCGCTCCTCTTATGCTCTGAGGAAACGTGTCAGCTGACTGGCTATCAGCCGATACGCATGGCTCCACCTCAGGATTCTGATTGGCTGAGTAGGTTGGGGGCGTGTTGATCTGCTTACCCGGGCTTCTTAAGCTCTGTTCTGACATTCACTCGCTGTCTGCTCTAGCTAACACAACTCTGTGAAGGCTTCAGACCTTAGTCAGTCCGTGTGTGCTTTGAACCGGCAGGACCCACGGGGATTTCACAATAGTTCAGGCTTCTAATACTCTGTGATATTTGTGTATAGACCTTTTGCCTGTTTTCTGACTTCCCTTTTTGCCTACTGATTCTGTACTTTTGCCAATCTGATCTGTTGCCGACCTCTGCCTGTATCCTCACTCTGATTTTGCCTGCCGATTTTGTACTTTGCCAATCTGATCTGTTGCCGACTCGATTTGTCTGACCATTCTCAGTATCTGTATTTCAGTGTCAGTTCTGCCTTATACTGTCACTGTCTGTATTGTAAGCTGTTTCCTTGCAGGGAACGTCTGATAGTTGTCTGTCTGCTAGTGCCCCTCACACACTAGCAGATCGTTACAGCATCTGCTTCATTTTTGCACCGGTTTGTCCCCAATTTCTTTATATAAATCTGCCCCCAAATTTCTCAGAGCCTGATCTGATTGATGATTAGATAGTATACCGTGTGCCACACTAAAATGGAAAGATTCGATGCTCAAAGCCATTCCAGTAATACAATGATCTAGTTATAGATAATTACCCTTGTTTGATGAGATTGTAGATCTGTTGAGTATTTTCCACAGTTGGTGATGCTTGGCAGTTTTCTACAAGTATCTGTAGATTGTGGTCATCGGACTCCACTTTAAACTCCACATGGAGGTGACCATGGATGTCCGCCTCATAGGGATACATGGTGATCAAATCGCTGAAGGCTTCGGTCTTGTAGAGCTTTAGGGAGACGTTGTAGTGACCTAGAGAGACTACATCGGTCACTTTAGGGCGAAGGTCCACCCCAAGTGTCTTGTAACCCTCCATTTCACACCTCACTGGAATTTCAATGCGGTGAACTCCGGCTCCTGGGACAGTTCCATAGATGACGTTCTCATAGTATGTTCTGTCATCTTCACTCTGTGGGAACATGCTGTCATACTGGATGTCCATTTTGAGGATGCCAAGGATACATTAAATGAATTCACTTTTACAAAAATAGACAGGTATATACAAGACTGAAATTTCTATATAAGTATCATTAAACCAGCACAGCTACAAGACTTAACATAGTAGCTACTAGTAAAGGATTTAGAAGATGGCTAATGTTCTTTAGGAAAAAGTGTCATCATGCTAATATCATCATTTTCAAAGTGTTCTCTACTAAACCACCCACAAACAAGTATTTCTATTATCCTGAATCAGGACGGCTCTATATCTAATAGTGGTGAGAAGAGATTAACATTTAGGATTGCCAATGGCACCTCTCACCCAGGCCACTGCTACTTCAGCAGACTCCTATCAGGCCATAAGTTTCGGGCCATCTCCACCAAGACCTCATGGAACAGGAAAAAAAAAATTCCCCTCCACTGTCAACCTCTTGAACTCACTTTTTTTTAATCAATTTTTTTAATCAAATGTATATGTTTTTGCATTTTATTTAACGTTTACATTTATTTTCATTGAACTTCATTCTAGAAATAGTACATCTGCAGGGGCGTAACTACAAATCAACTCCCCCCCCCCCCCCCCAAACAAAACTTTGATGGGCCCACAAATGTTCACACCCTTTTCCTTGCCTACCCTGGTGACCCTCATAGGCTAGGGGTTCAGCTCAAAAGGGTCATAAAACAAGTTTGGCCTTGTCCATGATCTTCACACCCATAAGTGTAGCCACAAAAGCACCTGGTCTGAATGATGGACTTCTTTATTGGAGGGAGGGAAGTTAGTAGTTGGGTCCCCTCACACTTCTGGGCCCCCCTTCAGTTGCAAGTTGCAGTGGCTCCTCCCCTGTAGTTATGCCCCTGTACACTTGTACAGAGTAATAAGAGTTTAGGAAATCTCACCACAGCCCTGGATCCACATGCAGTGAATGGAATTTGAATGAAAGCAGAATATTCTTCTGGCACAGCTCGGCAAAGAGGGTCTTCCAGGTGTATATCGGCCACGTTGAGGTCAGCCTCTTGCACCATACTGAGAGAAAGCCGATATTCAGCTCCATTAGAAAGACAAGTCAGCGTCCCCTCTGAATTCGAGCCTTCTGTCGGTGCCGGCAAAGCAGCCCCTGACAAACAGAGGAGATTCCCATGTGATATACCAGATGTAAGGCATAATAGGAGAATATCAATAATAGTCCTTATGGAAAGTAGCTATTGGATGGCTGGAAACCCTGCCTCTTCTATTAATAATTAGGGATGGTCGGAAATGCCGCTGTATAGTGATGGTAATGCGATTTCCGAATTCCAAAAATGTATTGGGTTTTTAAAGAGACTCTGTAACATCAAAAACATCCCCTGGGGGTACTCACCTCGGGTGGGGGAAGCCTTGGTATCCTAATGAGGCTTCCCACGCCGTCCTCTGTCCCACGGGGGTCTCGCTGCAGCCCTCCGAACAGCCGGCGACAGACCCGACTGTTAATTCAATATTTACCTTTGCTGGCTCCAGCGGGGGCGCTGTGGCTGCTTTTGGCTCCGAAGTAGACGGAAATACCCGATCTCAGTCGGGTCCGCTCTACTGCGCAGGCGCCGGAAACTTGCGCCTGCGCAGTAGACCAGACCCGACGGCGATCGGGTATTTCCGCCTACTTCGGAGCCGACAGCCGTCAGAGCGCCTGCGCAGGAGCCGGGAAGGTAAATATTGACGTCATCTTTCACGGAGGGCTGCAGCGAGACCCCTGAGGGACGGAAGACGGCGTGGGAAGCCTCATTAGGATCCTGAGGCTTCCCCCACCCGAGGTGAGTACCCCCCAGGGGACGTTTTGACGTTACAGATTCTCTTTAAGAAATCCATAATATTTTGTGGATGTCCAAAGTATTTACGGACGTCCATAAAATATTACAGATTCCGTTACAAACCAATACTTTACATTACAATATACAGTACTTGTGAACAGTTAATTGGCTAACTCAAAACTCGGAAGCATTCAACCAATCGGAGGTTGCAGAATTTTTAAAACTGAAATCGGATTGCCGTGGTAATAATAGGACTCAGATAGTACCGAGTATTTTCAAGTCTTCTGATTGGCCAACATTCTCTGATTGGTCCAATACTACAGAGTATTTCAGATTTTCAGAATTTTCACAGTAAACCAGAAAATCAAAAATACTCGGTAGTACTGGACCAATCAGAGAATGCAGAGAATTTACCGCAGAAATCGGAAACACCTCGGGCATTTTAGGCCAATCAGAAGACTCAAAAATACTCGTTAGTACAGTATCTGAGCCTTTTGATTGGCCTATAATTACCATGGCAATCTAATTTAGAGATGGGCCGAACGGTTCGCCGGCGAACGGTTCCAGGCGAACTTTGGGGGTTCGCGTTCGCCTGCATTAGGCGAACTTTTGCGGAAGTTCGATTCGCCCCATAAAGCTGTATTGAGCAAAATTTTTCGCCTCCATTTTACTGTCAGCAGACATGTTATTGTGAAACACACTGCTTTCAGTGCTAAAGACCCCATCCACCCTCCCTTCAAGCTAGGTCCTTTTATACCATTTGACTCAGTTTGTCTGCCTACACTAATTAGTTATGGGACAGCTGCTACACACTCTGCTAGGGAGATTTTAATTGGCCTCCCTCCTCCCCTTCTACCCTTCTACCGGAGGGAGGAGGGTCTCTTCTGCCAGGGAATCATACTATTTTAAAACCAGTATACATCCTACCATAGCCGGGAATCGAACCCTGATCTCACT